>NW_027448786.1:0-93558 GCF_030867145.1 Opisthocomus hoazin
TACAGAGCAACAGAGACAGGGAGCCGGCTAAAGAAATTCTGGAGGGAGAAAAAGAGGGAGAGGTAGCAGGACACAAACACAGACAGAAGACGGGAGGTACAGGGAAAGGGAAAGAAAAGGAAAAAGAAAAAAAAAAACAAACAAAACAATCACAGCAGCGTGGGAGAGAGGAGGATCCAGGGGAGGGCCCGGGACGCAGAAGAGGGGCGACAGGCCCCGGAGGCCCGCCACTCACCGCAGATCTCACTCTCGGCGCTGCCGGGAGACTCTGCCGCTTCAGGCGCTTCTCTCTCCTGCGCTCCTCCCTTCCTCTTCCGTAACTCCGGTCGCATTGGCTGTCCTACACCTAAGAAAAAACGCGCATGTGTCGCGGCTCTCAGGACACGAGGCTCCCTAGGCACGTAGCCTCGCTCGCTCACGCGCTCCACAACCGTACCATGCTGCTGCTGGTGACACATACAGACCCTGCGGGACACGCTGGCGGCCTGGCCTGCTGCAGGCTACCAAGAGGGAGCCTTCCTCACCCGCAGAGGCAGGCTCTCTCCTGCCTGCGGAGCCAGGCAGCTGCCAGCCAGGTGGCCTCTCCATTTTTTCTTCTTCTTCAGCCTTCTCGGGACTCTCCAGCTTCAGCCCCGCCAGCTCCCGTCCGCAGCCACTCAGCGCTCCGCCTCTCCCTTTTCGCCCCCACGACGCCAGGAGACCGAGGCCCGGCACACACAGCCCTCACAAGCCTGGAGCGGGCGCAGCCAACGGCATCCCCCAGGGCAGGAACGGACAAACGCGTCCTCAGCGCGGCCCCTGCCACAGAGAAAGAAGCAGCGGCGACCGCGTTAAGGGAGGACGAGGCACGCTCGAGGCCCAGTGTGCCGCCCGCACCACGGGCCTTGGGGGAGGCCGGGGGGCTCCGGGACAGGCTTCAGGGGGACGTGCTGGAGCTGGGGGCGGCTGCGCAGGGGCGAGCGGGGCCGGGGAGCGCTGCCTAGTTGGGGGGGGTGCCCGCCTCCTTCCCCCCTTCCCTGCGTCACCTCCCGCCTCTGGCCCCGGGGCTGCCCGCACCCGCCTCGCCTCCAGCGCACCGGCAGGCCTGTCACAGCGGGCGGCTCGAAGCTTCCCGTCCCACCACCCTCGGGCAGCCACCACGCACCCCCGCACCCGTCGCAGGGGGAGCCCGTGCCTCACGGCTGGCCTCTCTGCTCCCCCGCCGCCCCGGCACCCGACACCAGGGCGCCGCCATGCTGCTGCGCCGCACCGCGCATGCGCCACGTGCCGACGGCGCGCCGGAGTGGCCAGTCCCCAGTCCCTGCGCGGAACGCCGAGCTGCAGTACCGCATCGCGGCCAGGGGGACGGCGCCAGCGGACACGGCGCGGCGCCCACGCCCGGCCCCACCTCCGGGTCCAGGCAGCGCGCGCCGCCGGCACGGGGCGGCGCCGCCGGCACGGGGCGGCACTCCGCACGGCTCCGGGCAGCGCCCTGCCGCGCGCCTCCCGCTCCGAGCAGCCCCCGACTCGCGGCTCCGAGACGGCGCCGCACCCCCGCCGCTCCTTGCCCCCGACCCGGACCCCGACCTCCCGGGGGCTTTTCCCCCAGGACCTGCCACTCCATCCACACCCCCACACACCCCGCGCTCACCTTCTCCCTCGCTGCAGCCGCAACCCGGCTACGGCTCCGCTCCTCCCTCGACTCGCACCGGCCCCTCCACAGCCACCCGGGCCACGGCAGCACCGGGCCCTCCACCGGCAGAGGGAGGGGCCGTCGCCATCAGCCGTGCTGCCCGCACCTGGGGCTCCTCCGGCTCCGGCCCACGGCTGGATCCCACGGTGCCGTCATTGGGCAAACACAAAGACCCTCTGAAGCCGTTTGGGCATTTCAGCAAGCAGGCAGGCGTCCTTTATTGCAGCACCGGACACACAGGGCACGGCTCCTCCCAGCGCGCACAGCACCTGTGCCACTCGAGCGGCAGTACCGAATTTTGGTCACCGGGTGGCAGCAGCGAGCTCTTGGACACGGCGCCACCGCGCATTCGCGTCTCCCGAGCCGCAGTACCGAACTTTGGTCACCGGGTGGCAGCAGCGAGCTCTTGGACTCGGCGCCACCGCGCATTGGCGCCACCCGAGCCGCAGTAACGAACTTTGCTCACCGGGTGGCAGCAGCGAGCCCTGCGGCACGCCCGGTCGAGGCGCGGCCGCACCGCTTTCTGGGGACCGGACGCAGCGGGAAGGCTGCAGAAAAACACACGGAACTGACCACAGAACTACCCTTCGTCCCGCGCAGCGGGGGCTGTGGCGGGACCAAGCACAACGCCTCGTCGCACATAGCCCGAGAGCAATGCGGCTGCCCGGCAGCCGAGTCCCTGAAAACGACACCTCCCGGCATGCCCTGGCTAGCAGGGCTCGGCCGCCCGGCAGCCGGAAGACTACACCTCCCGGCATGCCCCGGGGAGTAGCGTGACCGACAGCGCGCCCCGCGCCCCAGCACTACAGCTCCCAGCACGCCGCGGGAGCTGCGGGCCTCGGCTTGCGGGGACACCGTGCCCGAAACGGCGCTGGACCCCCCGCCGCTCCTTGCCTCCCACACGGACCCCGCCTCGGCAGGTACCGTCGCCCGCCTCGGGGCTTTCCCCGGGACCCGCCGCTCCATCGACCGCCCCGCGCTCACCTTCTCCCTCCCTGCAGCCGCAGCCCGGTCACGGCTCCGCTCCTCCCTCGGCTCGCACCGGCCCCTCCACGGCCACCCCGGTCACGGCAGCACCGGGCCCTCCACCGGCAGAGGGAGGGGCCGTCGCCATCAGCCGGTGCTGCCCGCACCTGGGGCGGCCCCGGCCCACGGCTGGAGCCCGGCAGGAACAGGGGGCCGTCGCCCCTGCCCCACAGCCCGTCCCCTTCCTCCCCTGGGCTCTGGCGCAGCCCCTCGTCCCGTGCAAACCACGCACAAACGCAGCCGCGAGGGCAAAAGGGACCGCAGGTCTTTATTCAGTCACGCACCCAGCCAGTCCCAGGGAGCCGCTCTGCTCCGGGGGCTCGGGGCCCCCGATGCTCCCTCTGCCCCTCCGACACCTCGGCAGTCCTTCCCGCAGCTGCGCCCGTTGCTCCAGCAGGGAACAGTCGGTCAGTCGGCTCCAGGAGCGATGCGCTGCTCGGCAGAGGCCGCCAAAATGAGGAGCAGGGGTGCAGGCCACTACAAGAGAGGAGAAAAGTGACAGCGGCGGTGTAACGAGAAAGCACGAAGCAGGGAAAGGGACAGCGAGAGAAGGACGGGGGACAGGCAGTCCCACAGAGACGGGAGAAAGAAGCAGCAGGAAGAGAGGAAGAGTGGCAGCAGAAAGAAGGAGAGGGAGCAGGACAGAGACCGAAAAAGGATGGGGGAGCAGGACAGAGGCGCAGAAAAAAACCTGCAACGGGCAGCACGACAAGAAGGGAGGAAAAATGAATAGGGGCAGGGACCCGGACTGAGACAGATGGGGAAAAGACAAAAAAAAAAAGCTACAAAAACAGGGCAGAGAGGGAGGAATGAGACAACATGGACAGGGAGCCGGAACGCAAACGACGGAGGGAAGGGGCGAGGGTGGGCAGGACAACACGAAACAAACCACATAGCTACACGCTACAGGGAAAAGAGGGAAGACTTAAGAAGTAGGGGAGCGGGAGCTGAACAAAAGAGAGCCAGAGAGCAAAAAGCCAGAGAGTAATGCGTACAGAAAGAAAGGGGGGGGGGATTCTAAAACAGGGTCATCGGGGAGACAGACACAAGTAAGAAGGACAAAGGACAAAAGCAACAGGCTACGAGGTGGAGAGGGAAGAATCAATGAATATGGACAGAGCGCTGGCCAGGAGAGAGACCGAGAAAGGCAAAAGATGGCACGGGTGACAGGGCAGAGAGGAAGGAATTTAAAAACCAGGCACAGGGAGTCGGACAGAGGGAAAGGCAGAAATAAAGGAGAAAAAGTGACGGGCCACGGGGCAGAGAGGGAGGAATGGATAAAGAGCAACAGGGGACCGGACAGAGCACAATGGAGAATGGAAAAAAAGCAAAAGCACGCTCCAGGGAAGACGGAGGGATTGAAGAACCGCGACCAGGAGCTGGACAGCGAGACACAGAGGAAGACCAAAAAACCAACGAAACAAAACCAGTGATGGGCTACAAGATGGGCTGGGGGAAGCAAAAAACAGCGCCAGGGAGCTGGACACAGAGAGAGGGAGACAGACAGACCAATAGCGTGGGGCTACAGGGGGCAGAGGGACGAATTAAACACTGAGGACGGGGAGCCAGACAGAGAGAGAGGGAGATCGCGGAGAACAGTGGTGGGTGCAGGAAGAAGAGGTAAGAGTTAATAAATGGGGACAGGGAGCCGCACAGGGAGGGACCGAGAAAGGCAAACACAGCAGCAGGGCATAGGGCAGAGAGGAAGAACTAAAAAACAAGGGCAGTGAGACAGACATAGAGAGATGGAGAAAAGAAAAAAGCAATGGGTGATGTGGCAGAGAGGGAGGACTTAAAAACAGGCACGGGAAGCAAGAAAGACTGAAAGGCGGGGGGGCGGGGCTGAATCCAATAGGCAACAGGATGGAGAGGGAGGACTTAAAAGTGAGGGACGAGAAGCTGGGAAGACAGAGAGGTGGAGAAAGAAACAGAATCACAACACGCTACAGTGCCAAGAAGGAAGAAGCTGAACAACAGGGACAGGGAGCCAGACAAAGAGAGCCAGAGAAAGAAAAAATACCGACGGGCCACAGGACAGAGAGGGAGGAATGAAACAATAGGGATCCGGAGCCGGGCAGTCAGAGAGGGAGGAAGAAGAAATAGCCAGGGGCAATAAGGCAGAGAGAGAAGGCGGCAAAAACAGGGATCTGGACCAGATCGATGACAAAAGACAAGGACAGTGATGGGCTATAGGGAGGAATGCGAAGACAGGGGCGAGGCGCCAGATGCGGAGCAAGGCACACAGGAAGTACAGCAAAAGCTAGAGAGCAGAGAGGGAGGAATTAAACCACAGGGATAGGGAGCCGGGGAGGGAGCTGGAAAAAGGGATGCAGGAGGGGAGACGAGGAGGAATTAAAAAATTGGGATCCAGAGACCGAGAAAGAAGTAAAATTGCCACAGGCTAAAGGGCCCAGAAGGAAGAAATTGAAAACCAGGGAGCAGAAGCCAGCCAGAGAGAGACGCAGAAAGGAAAAACCACGATGGGCTCCCAGACGGAGAGGGAGGAATTTCAAAAAGGAAGGGAGCGGGAGCCATACACAGAGAGACAGAAAAAGGGAAGATAGCAACAGGCCACAGGGCAGCGAGGGAAGAACTGAAAAGTAGGGACAGGAAGCCGGACAGAGCGCAACGAGAAAGAAATGGCCGGGGGGGAAACACAGCACCACCACCTGCGACAGGCTACAGGGCTAGCCCAAGCTGGCCAGTGGAAATATTCCGTACCACAGACGTCACGCGCAGCTTATAAATGGGGGCTGGCTGCGGGGCAGGAATCAGCTCTTCTCGTTTCCGCGAGTTGGAACCCGCTCTCGTCCGGGAGGTCAAACTATTTTGGAATTTAGCGAAACTTGCGATTTCCGGGTTCCGCAATCGCTGTTCGGGGACTGCCTGTGCACCGGTCATCGGGTGGTGAGAGAAACTGTACTGCGTATAGTTTGGTTCGCATGTGCGTTGTTGCAATTATTATCATCGTTATTAGAATTATCAACAGTATTTCCTTTGTTGCCTTACTAAACTGTCTTTATCTCAACCGACAAGTTTTACCTTTGGTCCATTTGTCCTCCGCATCCCGCTGGGGAGGGAACGGGCCGGGGGTGGGGGCTGTGAGCGAGCAGCTCTCTAGTGCTTAGTTGCCGGCTGCCAAGTTAAACCATGACAGACAGAGAGGGAGGAATTAAAAAAAAACAGGACTGGGAGCAATCTACAGAGAGACGTCCGGGAACGAAAGTGTAAACAGCACCGCGTACAGGGCAGAGAGGGAGGAATTCAACAAAAATAATAAGTAAAGACAGGGAGCCGGACAGAGGGACACAGAGACAGAGAAAACAGCAATGGGCTACAAGACAGAGAGGGGGGGATTAAAAAATCCTGGCGGGGAGCCGGACCGGGAGAGACGGCAAAAGAAATGAAATTGCGCCGTGGCACAGGGAAGACAGGAGGACAACATTGAAAACCAGGGCCTGGGAACTGGAAAGAGAGCGCCAGAGAATGAAAGAACTCCTGATGGGCTCTAGGGCAGAGACAGGAGGAACGAAAAAACAGGGGCGGGGAGACAGCGAGAGACAGAGAGAGAGAAATAAGAGGGGGGGAAAGCAACAGGCCGCAGGCTCCGGAGGGAGGAAGTGCGAAAGAGGGGCTGGGAGCCGCACAGGGAGAGGGTGGAGAAACAGACCTGCAGAAGTGACAGGGTATGGGGCAGAGAGGGAGGAACTTAAAAAAATCAGGACCTTGAGCCAGAAGAGACGGAGAAAATAAAAATGGTGACGGGTAACAGGGCAGAGAGGGAGGAATGAAAAAACAGGGACAGGAAGCCAGAACAGAGAGACTGCGAAGGCAAAAAGTCCCGACAGCTTCCGCAGAGAGGGCGAGGAACTGAAACTTAGAGACAGGGAGTTGGACAGAGAGAGACAGAGAAAGAAAAAGAGAAAAAAGACGGAGATGCAGAAAGGGAAAAGGAGCGACAGGACAGAGAGGGAGGAATTCAAAATGAGGGGCAGGGAGCAGAATAGAGAGAGATAGAGAAAGAGGCAGACGCGCAACGTGCTACGGAGCTGAGAAGGAAGACCTTGAACCAGAGGGACAGGGAGCCGGACAGAGAGTCCCAGAGACGGCAAAAGTACCGACGGGCTATAGGGCAGAGAGGGGGGAAAGCAAAAACCGTGATCGGGAGCCAGACAGAAAGAGATAGGGAAGGAAAAAAAAGCCACGGGCTACAGGGCAGAGAGAGGGAGGACCTAAAAGATGGGGACAGGGAGCTGGTCAGAGATGGAGAAAGCAGGTACACGGGAGCGGGGAGGGGGTTGGAGGGGGCAGGGAGGAAAAAAAAGCCAAAAATCACAGCAGTGTGGGAAAGAGAGGGATCCAGGGGAGAGCCCGGGATGCAGAAGAGGGGCGACAGGGCTCCGAGGGCCCGGCACTCACCGCAGATCTCGCTCTCGGCGCTGCCGGGAGACTCTGCCGCTTCAGACGCTTCTCTCTCCTGCTCTCCTCCCTTCCTCTTCCGTAACTCCGGTCGCTTGGCTGTCCCCCACCTAAGAGAAAACGTCCATGTCTCGCAGCTCTTGCGAGACAAGGCTCCCTAGACACGTAGCCTCGCCTGCTCACGCACTACGCGCAGGAACAAGACAAGAGGGAAAGAGAGAGAGTGAGAGAATGACGAGCGGGCAGCAGAACTGACGGATCAAGAGAGAAACTGAATCAGGGGAATAAAGAACGCCGGAGGGAGACAAACGTACAGGCAACAAGCCAGATGGACGAGGGCAGAAGACACACAGATCAGGACAAAGAGGTGGAGAAAGTGAAAACAGTGATGGGCTGCAGGATGAGAAAAAAGGCCAAGGAGCAGGACAGAGGAGAATAACGGGACAGCAAGCTGGACAGGGGCATATAGCAAGAAACAAAGGGACAGGCAGCAGTATGGAGATATACAGACAAAGAGTTACGGGGAGGATGGAGGACAGAGAGAATGAGAGAAAAGGGACAGGGAGGGGGGCACAGATGGAGAAAGAAATGCTGGCGACAGAGAGAGGAAGAAAGCGACAGGACAGAGGCAGAGAGGTAGAGAAAGGAAGAAAAAAGTAGCGACGAGTAGGAGGCCAGAGGCACAAGGAAAAGACAGGAGGAAGGACAGAGTGACAGAGAAAACCGGTGAGGGACAGGACGCCAGAAAGAAAGATACTGTGAAAGAGAGCGCGACAGGGAGCAGGACGCTGGGACAGACAGCAACCGAGAGCAACCGAGAGAACGGCAGCGAGGTGGAGCACAAGAGAAAACAGGGACTGAGAGCAAGACCGAGGGGTGAAGCAATAAATAATGGGGCTGGGGAGCAGGACAGCAGAAGAGAGAGACAGAGAAGGGGACACATAAGACAACCGCAAACTGAGAGGGAGAAGGAGAAGAGCACAGAGGGTCACAGACAAAAAGAGAGGGACGGCAGAAAGAGAAAAACAAGACGAGGGAGAAGGACTGAGGAGCAGAGAGAAAAAAGTACAGGGAAAAGGACAGAGATGCAGAAAACAAGGCAAGACTGGAGCCAGAACACAGGGCAAAACTGACAAGGACAGGCAGCGCAACAAAGGGATGGAGGAGGAAAGAACAGTGATGGGCCGCAGCACAGAGAAAAAGAGCAAGAAGAGCAAGAGAAGGAGAATGACAGGAGGGTGTAGACAGAAAGGGAACTGGACAGAGATAGGCAGCAGGGCACAGAGATGGAGAAAGAAAAAACAGCAACAAGGACAGGGAATGAGGAATAGAGAGGAAAAGAGCGGGACAGGGAAACAAATACAGACAAAAGAAGGGGAGGTACAGGGAAGGAAAAGAAAAGCTGGGGGGGGGGGGGGGGGAGGAGGAATCACAGCAGCATGGGAGAGAGAAGGATCCAGGGGAGGGCCCGGGACGCAGAAGAGGAGCGACAGGGCCCCGGAGGCCCGCCACTCACCGCAGCTCTCGCTCTCGGCGCTGCCGGGAGACTCTGCCGCTTCAGGCGCTTCTCTCTCCTGCGCTCCTCCCTTCCTCTTCCGTAACTCCGGTCGCTTGGCTGTCCTACACCTAAGAAAAAACGCGCATGTGTCGCGGCTCTTAGGAGACGAGGCTCCCTAGACACGTAGCCTCGCTCGCTCACGCGCTCCACAACCGTACCATGCTGCTGCTGGTGACACATACAGACCCTGCGGGACACGCTGGCGGCCTGGCCTGCTGCAGGCTACCAAGAGGGAGCCTTCCTCACCCGCAGAGGCAGGCTCTCTCCTGCCTGCGGAGCCAGGCAGCTGCCAGCCAGGTGGCCTTCCATTTTTTCTTCTTCTTCAGCCTTCTCGGGACTCTCCAGCTTCAGCCCCGCCAGCTCCCGTCCGCAGCCACTCAGCGCTCCGCCTCTCCCTTTTCGCCCCCACGACGCCAGGAGACCGAGGCCCGGCACACACAGCCCTCACAAGCCTGGAGCGGGCGCAGCCAACGGCATCCCCAGGGCAGGAACGGACAAACGCGTCCTCAGCGCGGCCCCTGCCACAGAGAAAGAAGCAGCGGCGACCGCGTTAAGGGAGGCCGAGGCACGCTCGAGGCCCAGTGTGCCGCCCGCACCACGGGCCTTGGGGGAGGCCGGGGGCTCCGGGACAGGCTTCAGGGGACGTGCTGGGGCTGGGGGCGGCTGCGCGGGGCGAGCGGGGCCGGGGAGCGCTGCCGAGTTGGGGGGGGTGCCCGCCTCCTTCCCCCCTTCCCTTCCGTCACCTCCCGCCTCTGGCCCCGGGGCTGCCCGCACCCGCCTCGCCTCCAGCGCACCGGCAGCCTGTCACAGCGGACGGCTCGAAGCTTCCCGTCCCACCACCCTCGGGAAACCACCACGCACCCCCGCACCCGCCGGAGGGGAGCCCGCGCCTCACGGCTGGCCTCTCTGCTCCCCCGCCGCCCCGGCACCCGACACCAGGGCGCCGCCATGCTGCTGCGCCGCACTGCGCATGCGCCACGCGCCGACGGCGCGCCGGAGTGGCCAGCCCCCAGTCCCTGCGCGGAACGCCTGGCTGCAGTACCGCTCCGGGTCGGGGCAGCGCGCGCCGCCGGCACGGGGCGGCACCTCCGCACGGCTCCGGGCAGCCCCCGACTCGCGGCTCCGACACGGCGCCGAACCCCCGCCCCTCCCTGTCCCCGACACGGACCCCGCCCTCCCGGGGGCTTTTCCCCGGGACGCGCTGCTCCATCCACCTCCCCCCGCACCCCGCGCTCACCTTCTCCCTCGCTGCAGCCGCAGCCCGGCCACGGCTCCGCTCCTCCCTCGGCTCGCACCGGCCCCTCCACGGCCACCCCGGTCACGGCAGCACCGGGCCCTCCACCGGCAGAGGGAGGGGCCGTCGCCATCAGCCGTGCTGCCCACACCTGGGGCTCCCCCGGCCCCGGGCCCACGACTGGAGCCCGGCAGGAACAGGGGGCCGTCGCCCCTGCCCCACAGCCCGTCCCCTCCTCCCTTGGGCTCTGGCGCAGCCCCTCGTCCCGTGCAAACCAAGCACAAATGCAGCCGCGAGGGCAAAAGGGACCGCAGGTCTTTATTCAGTCACGCACCCAGCCAGTCTCGGGAGCCGCTCTGCTCCGGGGCTCGGGGCCCCCGATGCTCCCTCTGCCCCTCCGACACCTCGGCAGTCCTTCCCGCAGCTGCGCCCGTTGCTCCAGCAGGGAACAGTCGGTCAGTCCGCTCCCGGAGCGATGCGCTGCTCGGCAGAGGCCGCCAAAAATGAGGAGCAGGGTGCAGGCCACTACAAGAGAGGAGAAAAGTGACAGATGGCTGGACAGCGGCGGTGTAACGAGAAAGCACGAAGCGGGGAAAGGGACAGCGAGAGAAGCACGGGGACAGGCAGTCCCACAGAGATGGAGAAAGAAGCAGCAGGAAGAGAGGAAGAGTGGCAGCAGAAAGAAGAAGAGGGAGCAGGACAGAGACCGAAAATGAAGAACGGGGAGCAGGAAGGAGATGCAAAAAAAAACCCTGTAGCATTGAAAGAGGAAAAAAGAATAGCGGCAGGGACCTGGGCAAAGAGAGATGAGGAAATAGAATAGAATAGACATGGAGAAAGCAGTAGATCTGTGACGCGCTATGGAGCCGAGAAGGAAGGCCTCAAATCAAGGGACAAGGAGCCAGACAAAAGAGCACCAGAGACAGCAAAAGTACTGACAGGCTACAGAGCAGGAGGAAAGCAAAAGTAGTAACCGGGAGCTGAACAGAAAGAGGGGAAGACGGAAAAAAACGCCACGGGCTGCAGGGCAGAAAGAGGGAGGACCTAAAAGATGGGGACAAGTCAGAGACAGATGGAGAAAGACGGTACACAAGAGCAGAAAAAAAAATAGTCGTAGCAGTGTGGGAAAGAGAGGGAGCCAGGGGAGGGCCCAGGATGCAGAAGAGGGGTGACAGGGCCCCGAGGGCCCAGGACTCACCGCAGCTCTCGCTCTCGGTGCTGCCGGGAGACTTGGACACTTCAGATGCTTCTCTCTCCTCTCTTCCCTTCTTCTTCTGTAACTCAAATCGTTTGGCTCGCCTCCACCTGAGAGAAAATGCATGTGGTTGTCTTAGAGCTCATACGAGACGCGGCTTCCTAGACAAGAAGCCTCACTGCACACTGTATGCAGGAATAGGACAGAGAAAGAGAGAGAATATGATGAGTGGGAAGCAGAACTCACAGATCGAGAGAGAACTTGAATCAGAGGAATAAACAAGGCAGGAAAGAGAGATAAAGACAGGGAAGAAGCCGGAAGAAAAGGGCCTTTCTGGCCTCTACTCGCACCCCCCAGCCTCCCATCTCTTTCCAGCCTCCTTTTTTTCTGGCCTCTACTCTCGCCCCTGGCCTCCCACCCCTCTGCGGCCTCCCACCCCTTTCCGGCCTCCTTTTTTTCTTTCTGGCCTCTACTCTCGCCCCTGGCCTCCCACCCCTCTGCAGCCTCCCACCCCTTTCCGGCCTCCTTTTTTTCTTTCTGGCCTCTACTCTCGCCCCCGGCCTCCCACCCTGCTGCGGCCTCCCACCCCTTTCCGGCCTCCTTCTTTTTCTGGTCTCTACTCTCGCCCCCAGCCTCCCACCCCTCATCAGCCTCCTACCTCCCATTTTGCTGGCCTCTACATAGTTCAGCTTCCCACCCCTCTGCAACCTCCTACCTCTTTCCAGCCTCCACTCCCCGCCCCGAGCTTCCCACCCCCGTCCCCACACACTGACAGAAAGAGAAAAACAACAGTGAACAGGGAAAAAGGTATTAAGAAACAAAGAAAGGGTCAGACGAAGAAGAGGGTGGTTAGGGTTGGAACCCCAACACAAACCAGCAAGGGGCTAGTGGACAGAGAGAGAGGAAGAGAAGAAAGGGCCGGGAAGCAAGACAGAGAAGGAGAGAAAGGCAAAAAGGGAGAGCCGGCTGGACAGGGACGTATAGCAAGAAACAACCAGACAGGCAGCAGGACAGAGACACAGAGACAGAAAAACCGGGGGACAGGAACCAGGACAGAGTGACGGCGAGAGGAAACAAGGGCCAGGGAGCAGGACAGCGATGGAGAAAGAAGCACTGCGGCAGCAGGGTAGAAAGAGAAGGAAGAAAGGCCAGAAGAAGGATGGGGAATGACAGAGAAGGGAAAGAGAAGGACAAGGAGCAGGACAGATTGTCAAAGAAAGGGAGTGGGACAAGGTGATACTGAGAGAGAAAAAGGGGACAGGGAGGCAGGATAAAGTGAAAGACAGGCAAAAATAAGAGACAGGGGAGCAGGACAGAGACGGAGGGGGAAACGCCTCGGCTGGGCAGCAGGAGAGAGAGGCGGAGAAGGGAAAAAACAGCACAAAACCTGGGACGGCCAACCTGGGTGGGCGGGGAGCAGGTCAGAGAGCCGGAGAAAGGAAAAACACTGCTGTGGAGCAGCAGAGGGGAACGGAGAAAGAAAGAGAGCGAGGGGGAGCAGGGCAGAGAAACGGAGAGAGAAAATAAGTGACGGGGAGCAGGGCAGAGCACTAGGAAGACGAAAATAAGACACGGGAGAAGACCGAGGAGCTCAGAGAGAAAGAAGGGTCGAAAGAAAACGCCAGAGAGGTAGAGAAATCAAGAAAAACAGGGACGAGGAGCCTTGCAGAGACGGAGCACGAAAATGTTGGGCCGGTGAGCGCGAAAGAGGGAGAGAGAGACAGGGGCAGGGGGAGGAGATGAAGAAGAAAGGAGAGACAAAGATGGCAATGGAGCACAGGACACACAGGCAGAGAGAGAAAAAGGACAGTGAACAGGAAAAAAGGGACCGAGAAACAAAGAAAGGGTCAGATCTAGACAAAGAGACCAAGAAGAGGGGGGGCGGGGGGGGGGGTGTGCAGGGAAACCCCAAAACAAACCAGCAAGGGGCTACAGGACGGAGAGAAAGGGCCATGAAGCAGGACAGAGAAGGAGAGAAGGGCAAAAAGGGAGAGCTGGCTGAACAGGGACGTATAGCAAGAAACGACCGGACAGGCAGCAGGACAGAGAAACAGAGCAACAGAGACAGGGAGCCGGCTAAAGAAATTCTGGAGGGAGAAAAAGAGGGAGAGGTAGCAGGACACAAACACAGACAGAAGACGGGAGGTACAGGGAAAGGGAAAGAAAAGGAAAAAGAAAAAAAAAAAACAAACAAAACAATCACAGCAGCGTGGGAGAGAGGAGGATCCAGGGGAGGGCCCGGGACGCAGAAGAGGGGCGACAGGGCCCCGGAGGCCCGCCACTCACCGCAGATCTCACTCTCGGCGCTGCCGGGAGACTCTGCCGCTTCAGGCGCTTCTCTCTCCTGCGCTCCTCCCTTCCTCTTCCGTAACTCCGGTCGCTTGGCTGTCCTACACCTAAGAAAAAACGCGCATGTGTCGCGGCTCTCAGGACACGAGGCTCCCTAGGCACGTAGCCTCGCTCGCTCACGCGCTCCACAACCGTACCATGCTGCTGCTGGTGACACATACAGACCCTGCGGGACACGCTGGCGGCCTGGCCTGCTGCAGGCTACCAAGAGGGAGCCTTCCTCACCCGCAGAGGCAGGCTCTCTCCTGCCTGCGGAGCCAGGCAGCTGCCAGCCAGGTGGCCTTCCATTTTTTCTTCTTCTTCAGCCTTCTCGGGACTCTCCAGCTTCAGCCCCGCCAGCTCCCGTCCGCAGCCACTCAGCGCTCCGCCTCTCCCTTTTCGCCCCCACGACGCCAGGAGACCGAGGCCCGGCACACACAGCCCTCACAAGCCTGGAGCGGGCGCAGCCAACGGCATCCCCAGGGCAGGAACGGACAAACGCGTCCTCAGCGCGGCCCCTGCCACAGAGAAAGAAGCAGCGGCGACCGCGTTAAGGGAGGACGAGGCACGCTCGAGGCCCAGTGTGCCGCCCGCACCACGGGCCTTGGGGGAGGCCGGGGGCTCCGGGACAGGCTTCAGGGGACGTGCTGGAGCTGGGGGCGGCTGCGCGGGGCGAGCGGGGCCGGGGAGCGCTGCCTAGTTGGGGGGGGTGCCCGCCTCCTTCCCCCCTTCCCCTGCGTCACCTCCCGCCTCTGGCCCCGGGGCTGCCCGCACCCGCCTCGCCTCCAGCGCACCGGCAGCCTGTCACAGCGGGCGGCTCGAAGCTTCCCGTCCCACCACCCTCGGGCAGCCACCACGCACCCCCGCACCCGTCGCAGGGGAGCCCGTGCCTCACGGCTGGCCTCTCTGCTCCCCCGCCGCCCCGGCACCCGACACCAGGGCGCCGCCATGCTGCTGCGCCGCACCGCGCATGCGCCACGTGCCGACGGCGCGCCGGAGTGGCCAGTCCCCAGTCCCTGCGCGGAACGCCGAGCTGCAGTACCGCATCGCGGCCAGGGGACGGCGCCAGCGGACACGGCGCGGCGCCCACGCCCGGCCCCACCTCCGGGTCCAGGCAGCGCGCGCCGCCGGCACGGGGCGGCGCCGCCGGCACGGGGCGGCACCTCCGCACGGCTCCGGGCAGCGCCCTGCCGCGCGCCTCCCGCTCCGAGCAGCCCCCGACTCGCGGCTCCGAGACGGCGCCGCACCCCCGCCGCTCCTTGCCCCCGACCCGGACCCCGACCTCCCGGGGGCTTTTCCCCAGGACCTGCCACTCCATCCACACCCCCACACACCCCGCGCTCACCTTCTCCCTCGCTGCAGCCGCAACCCGGCTACGGCTCCGCTCCTCCCTCGACTCGCACCGGCCCCTCCACAGCCACCCGGGCCACGGCAGCACCGGGCCCTCCACCGGCAGAGGGAGGGGCCGTCGCCATCAGCCGTGCTGCCCGCACCTGGGGCTCCTCCGGCTCCGGCCCACGGCTGGATCCCACGGTGCCGTCATTGGGCAAACACAAAGACCCTCTGAAGCCGTTTGGGCATTTCAGCAAGCAGGCAGGCGTCCTTTATTGCAGCACCGGACACACAGGGCACGGCTCCTCCCAGCGCGCACAGCACCTGTGCCACTCGAGCGGCAGTACCGAATTTTGGTCACCGGGTGGCAGCAGCGAGCTCTTGGACACGGCGCCACCGCGCATTCGCGTCTCCCGAGCCGCAGTACCGAACTTTGGTCACCGGGTGGCAGCAGCGAGCTCTTGGACTCGGCGCCACCGCGCATTGGCGCCACCCGAGCCGCAGTAACGAACTTTGCTCACCGGGTGGCAGCAGCGAGCCCTGCGGCACGCCCGGTCGAGGCGCGGCCGCACCGCTTTCTGGGGACCGGACGCAGCGGGAAGGCTGCAGAAAAACACACGGAACTGACCACAGAACTACCCTTCGTCCCGCGCAGCGGGGGCTGTGGCGGGACCAAGCACAACGCCTCGTCGCACATGCCCGAGAGCAATGCGGCTGCCCGGCAGCCGAGTCCCTGAAAACGACACCTCCCGGCATGCCCTGGCTAGCAGGGCTCGGCCGCCCGGCAGCCGGAAGACTACACCTCCCGGCATGCCCCGGGGAGTAGCGTGACCGACAGCGCGCCCCGCGCCCCAGCACTACAGCTCCCAGCACGCCGCGGGAGCTGCGGGCCTCGGCTTGCGGGGACACCGTGCCCGAAACGGCGCTGGACCCCCGCCGCTCCTTGCCTCGCACACGGACCCCGCTCGGCAGGTACCGTCGCCCGCCTCGGGGCTTTCCCCGGGACCCGCCGCTCCATCGACCGCCCCGCGCTCACCTTCTCCCTCCCTGCAGCCGCAGCCCGGTCACGGCTCCGCTCCTCCCTCGGCTCGCACCGGCCCCTCCACGGCCACCCCGGTCACGGCAGCACCGGGCCCTCCACCGGCAGAGGGAGGGGCCGTCGCCATCAGCCGTGCTGCCCGCACCTGGGGCGGCCCCGGCCCACGGCTGGAGCCCGGCAGGAACAGGGGGCCGTCGCCCCTGCCCCACAGCCCGTCCCCTCCTCCCCTGGGCTCTGGCGCAGCCCCTCGTCCCGTGCAAACCACGCACAAACGCAGCCGCGAGGGCAAAAGGGACCGCAGGTCTTTATTCAGTCACGCACCCAGCCAGTCCCGGGAGCCGCTCTGCTCCGGGGCTCGGGGCCCCCGATGCTCCCTCTGCCCCTCCGACACCTCGGCAGTCCTTCCCGCAGCTGCGCCCGTTGCTCCAGCAGGGAACAGTCGGTCAGTCGGCTCCAGGAGCGATGCGCTGCTCGGCAGAGGCCGCCAAAAATGAGGAGCAGGGTGCAGGCCACTACAAGAGAGGAGAAAAGTGACAGCGGCGGTGTAACGAGAAAGCACGAAGCAGGGAAAGGGACAGCGAGAGAAGGACGGGGACAGGCAGTCCCACAGAGACGGAGAAAGAAGCAGCAGGAAGAGAGGAAGAGTGGCAGCAGAAAGAAGGAGAGGGAGCAGGACAGAGACCGAAAAAGGATGGGGGAGCAGGACAGAGGCGCAGAAAAAACCTGCAACGGGCAGCACGACAGGAAGGGAGGAAAAATGAATAGGGGCAGGGACCCGGACTGAGACAGATGGGGAAAGACAAAAAAAAAAAGCTACAAAAACAGGGCAGAGAGGGAGGAATGAGACAACATGGACAGGGAGCCGGGAACGCAAACGACGGAGGGAAGGGGCGAGGGTGGGCAGGACAACACGAAACAAACCACATAGCTACACGCTACAGGGAAAAGAGGGAAGACTTAAGAAGTAGGGAGCGGGAGCTGAACAAAAGAGAGCCAGAGAGCAAAAAGCCAGAGAGTAATGCGTACAGAAAGAAAGGGGGGGGGATTCTAAAACAGGGTCATCGGGGAGACAGACACAAGTAAGAAGGACAAAGGACAAAAGCAACAGGCTACGAGGTGGAGAGGGAAGAATCAATGAATATGGACAGAGCGCTGGCCAGAGAGAGACCGAGAAAGGCAAAAGATGGCACGGGTGACAGGGCAGAGAGGAAGGAATTTAAAAACCAGGCACAGGGAGTCGGACAGAGGGAAAGGCAGAAATAAAAGGAGAAAAAGTGACGGGCCACGGGGCAGAGAGGGAGGAATGGATAAAGAGCAACAGGGGACCGGACAGAGCACAATGGAGAATGGAAAAAAAGCAAAAGCACGCTCCAGGGAAGACGGAGGGATTGAAGAACCGCGACCAGGAGCTGGACAGCGAGACACAGAGGAAGACCAAAAAACCAACGAAACAAAACCAGTGATGGGCTACAAGATGGGCTGGGGGAAGCAAAAAACAGCGCCAGGGAGCTGGACACAGAGAGAGGGAGACAGACAGACCAATAGCGTGGGGCTACAGGGGGCAGAGGGACGAATTAAACACTGAGGACGGGGAGCCAGACAGAGAGAGAGGGAGATCGCGGAGAACAGTGGTGGGTGCAGGAAGAAGAGGTAAGAGTTAATAAATGGGGACAGGGAGCCGCACAGGGAGGGACCGAGAAAGGCAAACACAGCAGCAGGGCATAGGGCAGAGAGGAAGAACTAAAAAACAAGGGCAGTGAGACAGACATAGAGAGATGGAGAAAAGAAAAAAGCAATGGGTGATGTGGCAGAGAGGGAGGACTTAAAAACAGGCACGGGAAGCAAGAAAGACTGAAAGGCGGGGGGGCGGGGCTGAATCCAATAGGCAACAGGATGGAGAGGGAGGACTTAAAAGTGAGGGACGAGAAGCTGGGAAGACAGAGAGGTGGAGAAAGAAACAGAATCACAACACGCTACAGTGCCAAGAAGGAAGAAGCTGAACAACAGGGACAGGGAGCCAGACAAAGAGAGCCAGAGAAAGAAAAAATACCGACGGGCCACAGGACAGAGAGGGAGGAATGAAACAATAGGGATCCGGAGCCGGGCAGTCAGAGAGGGAGGAAGAAGAAATAGCCAGGGGCAATAAGGCAGAGAGAGAAGGCGGCAAAAACAGGGATCTGGACCAGATCGATGACAAAAGACAAGGACAGTGATGGGCTATAGGGAGGAATGCGAAGACAGGGGCGAGGCGCCAGATGCGGAGCAAGGCACACAGGAAGTACAGCAAAAGCTAGAGAGCAGAGAGGGAGGAATTAAACCACAGGGATAGGGAGCCGGGGAGGGAGCTGGAAAAAGGGATGCAGGAGGGGAGACGAGGAGGAATTAAAAAATTGGGATCCAGAGACCGAGAAAGAAGTAAAATTGCCACAGGCTAAAGGGCCCAGAAGGAAGAAATTGAAAACCAGGGAGCAGAAGCCAGCCAGAGAGAGACGCAGAAAGGAAAAACCACGATGGGCTCCCAGACGGAGAGGGAGGAATTTCAAAAAGGAAGGGAGCGGGAGCCATACACAGAGAGACAGAAAAAGGGAAGATAGCAACAGGCCACAGGGCAGCGAGGGAAGAACTGAAAAGTAGGGACAGGAAGCCGGACAGAGCGCAACGAGAAAGAAATGGCCGGGGGGGAAACACAGCACCACCACCTGCGACAGGCTACAGGGCTAGCCCAAGCTGGCCAGTGGAAATATTCCGTACCACAGACGTCACGCGCAGCTTATAAATGGGGGCTGGCTGCGGGGCAGGAATCAGCTCTTCTCGTTTCCGCGAGTTGGAACCCGCTCTCGTCCGGGAGGTCAAACTATTTTGGAATTTAGCGAAACTTGCGATTTCCGGGTTCCGCAATCGCTGTTCGGGGACTGCCTGTGCACCGGTCATCGGGTGGTGAGAGAAACTGTACTGCGTATAGTTTGGTTCGCATGTGCGTTGTTGCAATTATTATCATCGTTATTAGAATTATCAACAGTATTTCCTTTGTTGCCTTACTAAACTGTCTTTATCTCAACCGACAAGTTTTACCTTTGGTCCATTTGTCCTCCGCATCCCGCTGGGGAGGGAACGGGCCGGGGGTGGGGGCTGTGAGCGAGCAGCTCTCTAGTGCTTAGTTGCCGGCTGCCAAGTTAAACCATGACAGACAGAGAGGGAGGAATTAAAAAAAAACAGGACTGGGAGCAATCTACAGAGAGACGTCCGGGAACGAAAGTGTAAACAGCACCGCGTACAGGGCAGAGAGGGAGGAATTCAACAAAAATAATAAGTAAAGACAGGGAGCCGGACAGAGGGACACAGAGACAGAGAAAACAGCAATGGGCTACAAGACAGAGAGGGGGGGATTAAAAAATCCTGGCGGGGAGCCGGACCGGGAGAGACGGCAAAAGAAATGAAATCGCGCCGTGGCACAGGGAAGACAGGAGGACAACATTGAAAACCAGGGCCTGGGAACTGGAAAGAGAGCGCCAGAGAATGAAAGAACTCCTGACGGGCTCTAGGGCAGAGACAGGAGGAACGAAAAAACAGGGGCGGGGAGACAGCGAGAGACAGAGAGAGAGAAATAAGAGGGGGGGAAAGCAACAGGCCGCAGGCTCCGGAGGGAGGAAGTGCGAAAGAGGGGCTGGGAGCCGCACAGGGAGAGGGTGGAGAAACAGACCTGCAGAAGTGACAGGGTATGGGGCAGAGAGGGAGGAACTTAAAAAAATCAGGACCTTGAGCCAGAAGAGACGGAGAAAATAAAAATGGTGACGGGTAACAGGGCAGAGAGGGAGGAATGAAAAAACAGGGACAGGAAGCCAGAACAGAGAGACTGCGAAGGCAAAAAGTCCCGACAGCTTCCGCAGAGAGGGCGAGGAACTGAAACTTAGAGACAGGGAGTTGGACAGAGAGAGACAGAGAAAGAAAAAGAGAAAAAAGACGGAGATGCAGAAAGGGAAAAGGAGCGACAGGACAGAGAGGGAGGAATTCAAAATGAGGGGCAGGGAGCAGAATAGAGAGAGATAGAGAAAGAGGCAGACGCGCAACGTGCTACGGAGCTGAGAAGGAAGACCTTGAACCAGAGGGACAGGGAGCCGGACAGAGAGTCCCAGAGACGGCAAAAGTACCGACGGGCTATAGGGCAGAGAGGGGGGAAAGCAAAAACCGTGATCGGGAGCCAGACAGAAAGAGATAGGGAAGGAAAAAAAAGCCACGGGCTACAGGGCAGAGAGAGGGAGGACCTAAAAGATGGGGACAGGGAGCTGGTCAGAGATGGAGAAAGCAGGTACACGGGAGCGGGGAGGGGGTTGGAGGGGGCAGGGAGGAAAAAAAAGCCAAAAATCACAGCAGTGTGGGAAAGAGAGGGATCCAGGGGAGAGCCCGGGATGCAGAAGAGGGGCGACAGGGCCCCGAGGGCCCGGCACTCACCGCAGATCTCGCTCTCGGCGCTGCCGGGAGACTCTGCCGCTTCAGACGCTTCTCTCTCCTGCTCTCCTCCCTTCCTCTTCCGTAACTCCGGTCGCTTGGCTGTCCCCCACCTAAGAGAAAACGTCCATGTCTCGCAGCTCTTGCGAGACAAGGCTCCCTAGACACGTAGCCTCGCCTGCTCACGCACTACGCGCAGGAACAAGACAAGAGGGAAAGAGAGAGAGTGAGAGAATGACGAGCGGGCAGCAGAACTGACGGATCAAGAGAGAAACTGAATCAGGGGAATAAAGAACGCCGGAGGGAGACAAACGTACAGGCAACAAGCCAGATGGACGAGGGCAGAAGACACACAGATCAGGACAAAGAGGTGGAGAAAGTGAAAACAGTGATGGGCTGCAGGATGAGAAAAAAGGCCAAGGAGCAGGACAGAGGAGAATAACGGGACAGCAAGCTGGACAGGGGCATATAGCAAGAAACAAAGGGACAGGCAGCAGTATGGAGATATACAGACAAAGAGTTACGGGGAGGATGGAGGACAGAGAGAATGAGAGAAAAGGGACAGGGAGGGGGGCACAGATGGAGAAAGAAATGCTGGCGACAGAGAGAGGAAGAAAGCGACAGGACAGAGGCAGAGAGGTAGAGAAAGGAAGAAAAAAGTAGCGACGAGTAGGAGGCCAGAGGCACAAGGAAAAGACAGGAGGAAGGACAGAGTGACAGAGAAAACCGGTGAGGGACAGGACGCCAGAAAGAAAGATACTGTGAAAGAGAGCGCGACAGGGAGCAGGACGCTGGGACAGACAGCAACCGAGAGCAACCGAGAGAACGGCAGCGAGGTGGAGCACAAGAGAAAACAGGGACTGAGAGCAAGACCGAGGGGTGAAGCAATAAATAATGGGGCTGGGGAGCAGGACAGCAGAAGAGAGAGACAGAGAAGGGGACACATAAGACAACCGCAAACCGAGAGGGAGAAGGAGAAGAGCACAGAGGGTCACAGACAAAAAGAGAGGGACGGCAGAAAGAGAAAAACAAGACGAGGGAGAAGGACTGAGGAGCAGAGAGAAAAAAGTACAGGGAAAAGGACAGAGATGCAGAAAACAAGGCAAGACTGGAGCCAGAACACAGGGCAAAACTGACAAGGACAGGCAGCGCAACAAAGGGATGGAGGAGGAAAGAACAGTGATGGGCCGCAGCACAGAGGAAAAGAGAGAAAAAGAGCAAGAAGAGCAAGAGAAGGAGAATGACAGGAGGGTGTAGACAGAAAGACTGGGACACGTCAAAGGGGCACTTGGGGGACACACACATCGGAAGGGTAGAAAGGAAAAGGGAGGGATGGGGAGCAAGACAGCGTGATAGAGCGAGACGGAGGAAATGGAGTGCAAGGGCGCAGAAAAGCAGAGGTACTGGGAAGAGGAAAGAACGTCAGGGAGAGAAAGGTGAGGGTGGGGAGCAGGAGAGAGGTAGAGAACAAAAAAAATAGCCACAGGCAGAATAACAGAAATACGGAGAATAAAAAATTACTTCCAGGCAGCAGGACAGAGGCACAGAGCAAGAGGAACAAAAAACCACAGGGAGAAGGACGGGTAACACACAGCACGACACTGCGGGAGTGAGAGGACGGAACAGAGCAAGGCAGAGGAATGAGGAGCAAAAAAAAAAAAAACAACCCAGCAAACAGAAAGGGAACTGGACAGAGATAGGCAGCAGGGCACAGAGATGGAGAAAGAAAAAACAGCAACAAGGACAGGGAATGAGGAATAGAGAGGAAAAGAGCGGGACAGGGAAACAAATACAGACAAAAGAAGGGGAGGTACAGGGAAGGAAAAGAAAAGCTGGGGGGGGGGGGGGGGGAGGAGGAATCACAGCAGCATGGGAGAGAGAAGGATCCAGGGGAGGGCCCGGGACGCAGAAGAGGAGCGACAGGGCCCCGGAGGCCCGCCACTCACCGCAGATCTCACTCTCGGCGCTGCCGGGAGACTCTGCCGCTTCAGGCGCTTCTCTCTCCTGCGCTCCTCCCTTCCTCTTCCGTAACTCCGGTCGCTTGGCTGTCCTACACCTAAGAAAAAACGCGCATGTGTCGCGGCTCTTAGGAGACGAGGCTCCCTAGGCACGTAGCCTCGCTCGCTCACGCGCTCCACAACCGTACCATGCTGCTGCTGGTGACACATACAGACCCTGCGGGACACGCTGGCGGCCTGGCCTGCTGCAGGCTACCAAGAGGGAGCCTTCCTCACCCGCAGAGGCAGGCTCTCTCCTGCCTGCGGAGCCAGGCAGCTGCCAGCCAGGTGGCCTTCCATTTTTTCTTCTTCTTCAGCCTTCTCGGGACTCTCCAGCTTCAGCCCCGCCAGCTCCCGTCCGCAGCCACTCAGCGCTCCGCCTCTCCCTTTTCGCCCCCACGACGCCAGGAGACCGAGGCCCGGCACACACAGCCCTCACAAGCCTGGAGCGGGCGCAGCCAACGGCATCCCCAGGGCAGGAACGGACAAACGCGTCCTCAGCGCGGCCCCTGCCACAGAGAAAGAAGCAGCGGCGACCGCGTTAAGGGAGGCCGAGGCACGCTCGAGGCCCAGTGTGCCGCCCGCACCACGGGCCTTGGGGGAGGCCGGGGGCTCCGGGACAGGCTTCAGGGGACGTGCTGGAGCTGGGGGCGGCTGCGCGGGGCGAGCGGGGCCGGGGAGCGCTGCCGAGTTGGGGGGGGTGCCCGCCTCCTTCCCCCCTTCCCTTCCGTCACCTCCCGCCTCTGGCCCCGGGGCTGCCCGCACCCGCCTCGCCTCCAGCGCACCGGCAGCCTGTCACAGCGGACGGCTCGAAGCTTCCCGTCCCACCACCCTCGGGCAACCACCACGCACCCCCGCACCCGCCGGAGGGGAGCCCGCGCCTCACGGCTGGCCTCTCTGCTCCCCCGCCGCCCCGGCACCCGACACCAGGGCGCCGCCATGCTGCTGCGCCGCACTGCGCATGCGCCACGCGCCGACGGCGCGCCGGAGTGGCCAGTCCCCAGTCCCTGCGCGGAACGCCTGGCTGCAGTACCGCTCCGGGTCGGGGCAGCGCGCGCCGCCGGCACGGGGCGGCACCTCCGCACGGCTCCGGGCAGCCCCCGACTCGCGGCTCCGACACGGCGCCGAACCCCCGCCCCTCCCTGTCCCCGACACGGACCCCGCCCTCCCGGGGGCTTTTCCCCGGGACGCGCTGCTCCATCCACCTCCCCCCCCACCCCGCGCTCACCTTCTCCCTCGCTGCAGCCGCAGCCCGGCCACGGCTCCGCTCCTCCCTCGGCTCGCACCGGCCCCTCCACGGCCACCCCGGTCACGGCAGCACCGGGCCCTCCACCGGCAGAGGGAGGGGCCGTCGCCATCAGCCGTGCTGCCCACACCTGGGGCTCCCCCGGCCCCGGGCCCACGACTGGAGCCCGGCAGGAACAGGGGGCCGTCGCCCCTGCCCCACAGCCCGTCCCCTCCTCCCTTGGGCTCTGGCGCAGCCCCTCGTCCCGTGCAAACCAAGCACAAACGCAGCCGCGAGGGCAAAAGGGACCGCAGGTCTTTATTCAGTCACGCACCCAGCCAGTCCCGGGAGCCGCTCTGCTCCGGGGCTCGGGGCCCCCGATGCTCCCTCTGCCCCTCCGACACCTCGGCAGTCCTTCCCGCAGCTGCGCCCGTTGCTCCAGCAGGGAACAGTCGGTCAGTCCGCTCCCGGAGCGATGCGCTGCTCGGCAGAGGCCGCCAAAAATGAGGAGCAGGGTGCAGGCCACTACAAGAGAGGAGAAAAGTGACAGATGGCTGGACAGCGGCGGTGTAACGAGAAAGCACGAAGCGGGGAAAGGGACAGCGAGAGAAGCACGGGGACAGGCAGTCCCACAGAGATGGAGAAAGAAGCAGCAGGAAGAGAGGAAGAGTGGCAGCAGAAAGAAGAAGAGGGAGCAGGACAGAGACCGAAAATGAAGAACGGGGAGCAGGAAGGAGATGCAAAAAAAAACCCTGTAGCATTGAAAGAGGAAAAAAGAATAGCGGCAGGGACCTGGGCAAAGAGAGATGAGGAAATAGAATAGAATAGACATGGAGAAAGCAGTAGATCTGTGACGCGCTATGGAGCCGAGAAGGAAGGCCTCAAATCAAGGGACAAGGAGCCAGACAAAAGAGCACCAGAGACAGCAAAAGTACTGACAGGCTACAGAGCAGGAGGAAAGCAAAAGTAGTAACCGGGAGCTGAACAGAAAGAGGGGAAGACGGAAAAAAACGCCACGGGCTGCAGGGCAGAAAGAGGGAGGACCTAAAAGATGGGGACAAGTCAGAGACAGATGGAGAAAGACGGTACACAAGAGCAGAAAAAAAAATAGTCGTAGCAGTGTGGGAAAGAGAGGGAGCCAGGGGAGGGCCCAGGATGCAGAAGAGGGGTGACAGGGCCCCGAGGGCCCAGGACTCACCGCAGCTCTCGCTCTCGGTGCTGCCGGGAGACTTGGACACTTCAGATGCTTCTCTCTCCTCTCTTCCCTTCTTCTTCTGTAATTCAAATCGTTTGGCTCGCCTCCACCTGAGAGAAAATGCATGTGGTTGTCTTAGAGCTCATACGAGACGCGGCTTCCTAGACAAGAAGCCTCACTGCACACTGTATGCAGGAATAGGACAGAGAAAGAGAGAGAATATGATGAGTGGGAAGCAGAACTCACAGATCGAGAGAGAACTTGAATCAGAGGAATAAACAAGGCAGGAAAGAGAGATAAAGACAGGGAAGAAGCCGGAAGAAAAGGGCCTTTCTGGCCTCTACTCGCACCCCCCAGCCTCCCATCTCTTTCCAGCCTCCTTTTTTTCTGGCCTCTACTCTCGCCCCTGGCCTCCCACCCCTCTGCGGCCTCCCACCCCTTTCCGGCCTCCTTTTTTTCTTTCTGGCCTCTACTCTCGCCCCTGGCCTCCCACCCTGCTGCGGCCTCCCACCCCTTTCCGGCCTCCTTCTTTTTCTGGTCTCTACTCTCGCCCCCAGCCTCCCACCCCTCATCAGCCTCCTACCTCCCATTTTGCGGGCCTCTACATAGTTCAGCTTCCCACCCCTCTGCAACCTCCTACCTCTTTCCAGCCTCCACTCCCCGCCCCGAGCTTCCCACCCCCGTCCCCACACACTGACAGAAAGAGAAAAACAACAGTGAACAGGGAAAAAGGTATTAAGAAACAAAGAAAGGGTCAGACGAAGAAGAGGGTGGTTAGGGTTGGAACCCCAACACAAACCAGCAAGGGGCTAGTGGACAGAGAGAGAGGAAGAGAAGAAAGGGCCGGGAAGCAAGACAGAGAAGGAGAGAAAGGCAAAAAGGGAGAGCCGGCTGGACAGGGACGTATAGCAAGAAACAACCAGACAGGCAGCAGGACAGAGACACAGAGACAGAAAAACCGGGGGACAGGAACCAGGACAGAGTGACGGCGAGAGGAAACAAGGGCCAGGGAGCAGGACAGCGATGGAGAAAGAAGCACTGCGGCAGCAGGGTAGAAAGAGAAGGAAGAAAGGCCAGAAGAAGGATGGGGAATGACAGAGAAGGGAAAGAGAAGGACAAGGAGCAGGACAGATTGTCAAAGAAAGGGAGTGGGACAAGGTGATACTGAGAGAGAAAAAGGGGACAGGGAGGCAGGATAAAGTGAAAGACAGGCAAAAATAAGAGACAGGGGAGCAGGACAGAGACGGAGGGGGAAACGCCTCGGCTGGGCAGCAGGAGAGAGAGGCGGAGAAGGGAAAAAACAGCACAAAACCTGGGACGGCCAACCTGGGTGGGCGGGGAGCAGGTCAGAGAGCCGGAGAAAGGAAAAACACTGCTGTGGAGCAGCAGAGGGGAACGGAGAAAGAAAGAGAGCGAGGGGGAGCAGGGCAGAGAAACGGAGAGAGAAAATAAGTGACGGGGAGCAGGGCAGAGCACTAGGAAGACGAAAATAAGACACGGGAGAAGACCGAGGAGCTCAGAGAGAAAGAAGGGTCGAAAGAAAACGCCAGAGAGGTAGAGAAATCAAGAAAAACAGGGACGAGGAGCCTTGCAGAGACGGAGCACGAAAATGTTGGGCCGGTGAGCGCGAAAGAGGGAGAGAGAGACAGGGGCAGGGGGAGGAGATGAAGAAGAAAGGAGAGACAAAGATGGCAATGGAGCACAGGACACACAGGCAGAGAGAGAAAAAGGACAGTGAACAGGAAAAAAGGGACCGAGAAACAAAGAAAGGGTCAGATCTAGACAAAGAGACCAAGAAGAGGGGGGGCGGGGGGGGGGGTGTGCAGGGAAACCCCAAAACAAACCAGCAAGGGGCTACAGGACGGAGAGAAAGGGCCATGAAGCAGGACAGAGAAGGAGAGAAGGGCAAAAAGGGAGAGCTGGCTGAACAGGGACGTATAGCAAGAAACGACCGGACAGGCAGCAGGACAGAGAAACAGAGCAACAGAGACAGGGAGCCGGCTAAAGAAATTCTGGAGGGAGAAAAAGAGGGAGAGGTAGCAGGACACAAACACAGACAGAAGACGGGAGGTACAGGGAAAGGGAAAGAAAAGGAAAAAGAAAAAAAAAAACAAACAAAACAATCACAGCAGCGTGGGAGAGAGGAGGATCCAGGGGAGGGCCCGGGACGCAGAAGAGGGGCGACAGGGCCCCGGAGGCCCGCCACTCACCGCAGATCTCACTCTCGGCGCTGCCGGGAGACTCTGCTGCTTCAGGCGCTTCTCTCTCCTGCGCTCCTCCCTTCCTCTTCCGTAACTCCGGTCGCTTGGCTGTCCTACACCTAAGAAAAAACGCGCATGTGTCGCGGCTCTCAGGACACGAGGCTCCCTAGGCACGTAGCCTCGCTCGCTCACGCGCTCCACAACCGTACCATGCTGCTGCTGGTGACACATACAGACCCTGCGGGACACGCTGGCGGCCTGGCCTGCTGCAGGCTACCAAGAGGGAGCCTTCCTCACCCGCAGAGGCAGGCTCTCTCCTGCCTGCGGAGCCAGGCAGCTGCCAGCCAGGTGGCCTTCCATTTTTTCTTCTTCTTCAGCCTTCTCGGGACTCTCCAGCTTCAGCCCCGCCAGCTCCCGTCCGCAGCCACTCAGCGCTCCGCCTCTCCCTTTTCGCCCCCACGACGCCAGGAGACCGAGGCCCGGCACACACAGCCCTCACAAGCCTGGAGCGGGCGCAGCCAACGGCATCCCCAGGGCAGGAACGGACAAACGCGTCCTCAGCGCGGCCCCTGCCACAGAGAAAGAAGCAGCGGCGACCGCGTTAAGGGAGGCCGAGGCACGCTCGAGGCCCAGTGTGCCGCCCGCACCACGGGCCTTGGGGGAGGCCGGGGGCTCCGGGACAGGCTTCAGGGGACGTGCTGGAGCTGGGGGCGGCTGCGCGGGGCGAGCGGGGCCGGGGAGCGCTGCCGAGTTGGGGGGGGTGCCCGCCTCCTTCCCCCCTTCCCCTGCGTCACCTCCCGCCTCTGGCCCCGGGGCTGCCCGCACCCGCCTCGCCTCCAGCGCACCGGCAGCCTGTCACAGCGGGCGGCTCGAAGCTTCCCGTCCCACCACCCTCGGGCAGCCACCACGCACCCCCGCACCCGTCGCAGGGGAGCCCGCGCCTCACGGCTGGCCTCTCTGCTCCCCCGCCGCCCCGGCACCCGACACCAGGGCGCCGCCATGCTGCTGCGCCGCACCGCGCATGCGCCACGTGCCGACGGCGCGCCGGAGTGGCCAGTCCCCAGTCCCTGCGCGGAACGCCGAGCTGCAGTACCGCATCGCGGCCAGGGGACGGCGCCAGCGGACACGGCGCGGCGCCCACGCCCGGCCCCACCTCCGGGTCCAGGCAGCGCGCGCCGCCGGCACGGGGCGGCGCCGCCGGCACGGGGCGGCACCTCCGCACGGCTCCGGGCAGCGCCCTGCCGCGCGCCTCCCGCTCCGAGCAGCCCCCGACTCGCGGCTCCGAGACGGCGCCGCACCCCCGCCGCTCCTTGCCCCCGACCCGGACCCCGACCTCCCGGGGGCTTTTCCCCAGGACCTGCCACTCCATCCACACCCCCACACACCCCGCGCTCACCTTCTCCCTCGCTGCAGCCGCAACCCGGCTACGGCTCCGCTCCTCCCTCGACTCGCACCGGCCCCTCCACAGCCACCCGGGCCACGGCAGCACCGGGCCCTCCACCGGCAGAGGGAGGGGCCGTCGCCATCAGCCGTGCTGCCCGCACCTGGGGCTCCTCCGGCTCCGGCCCACGGCTGGATCCCACGGTGCCGTCATTGGGCAAACACAAAGACCCTCTGAAGCCGTTTGGGCATTTCAGCAAGCAGGCAGGCGTCCTTTATTGCAGCACCGGACACACAGGGCACGGCTCCTCCCAGCGCGCACAGCACCTGTGCCACTCGAGCGGCAGTACCGAATTTTGGTCACCGGGTGGCAGCAGCGAGCTCTTGGACACGGCGCCACCGCGCATTCGCGTCTCCCGAGCCGCAGTACCGAACTTTGGTCACCGGGTGGCAGCAGCGAGCTCTTGGACTCGGCGCCACCGCGCATTGGCGCCACCCGAGCCGCAGTAACGAACTTTGCTCACCGGGTGGCAGCAGCGAGCCCTGCGGCACGCCCGGTCGAGGCGCGGCCGCACCGCTTTCTGGGGACCGGACGCAGCGGGAAGGCTGCAGAAAAACACACGGAACTGACCACAGAACTACCCTTCGTCCCGCGCAGCGGGGGCTGTGGCGGGACCAAGCACAACGCCTCGTCGCACATGCCCGAGAGCAATGCGGCTGCCCGGCAGCCGAGTCCCTGAAAACGACACCTCCCGGCATGCCCTGGCTAGCAGGGCTCGGCCGCCCGGCAGCCGGAAGACTACACCTCCCGGCATGCCCCGGGGAGTAGCGTGACCGACAGCGCGCCCCGCGCCCCAGCACTACAGCTCCCAGCACGCCGCGGGAGCTGCGGGCCTCGGCTTGCGGGGACACCGTGCCCGAAACGGCGCTGGACCCCCGCCGCTCCTTGCCTCCCACACGGACCCCGCTCGGCAGGTACCGTCGCCCGCCTCGGGGCTTTCCCCGGGACCCGCCGCTCCATCGACCGCCCCGCGCTCACCTTCTCCCTCCCTGCAGCCGCAGCCCGGTCACGGCTCCGCTCCTCCCTCGGCTCGCACCGGCCCCTCCACGGCCACCCCGGTCACGGCAGCACCGGGCCCTCCACCGGCAGAGGGAGGGGCCGTCGCCATCAGCCGTGCTGCCCACACCTGGGGCTCCCCCGGCCCACGGCTGGAGCCCGGCAGGAACAGGGGGCCGTCGCCCCTGCCCCACAGCCCGTCCCCTCCTCCCCTGGGCTCTGGCGCAGCCCCTCGTCCCGTGCAAACCACGCACAAACGCAGCCGCGAGGGCAAAAGGGACCGCAGGTCTTTATTCAGTCACGCACCCAGCCAGTCCCGGGAGCCGCTCTGCTCCGGGGCTCGGGGCCCCCGATGCTCCCTCTGCCCCTCCGACACCTCGGCAGTCCTTCCCGCAGCTGCGCCCGTTGCTCCAGCAGGGAACAGTCGGTCAGTCGGCTCCAGGAGCGATGCGCTGCTCGGCAGAGGCCGCCAAAAATGAGGAGCAGGGTGCAGGCCACTACAAGAGAGGAGAAAAGTGACAGCGGCGGTGTAACGAGAAAGCACGAAGCAGGGAAAGGGACAGCGAGAGAAGGACGGGGACAGGCAGTCCCACAGAGACGGAGAAAGAAGCAGCAGGAAGAGAGGAAGAGTGGCAGCAGAAAGAAGGAGAGGGAGCAGGACAGAGACCGAAAAAGGATGGGGGAGCAGGACAGAGGCGCAGAAAAAACCTGCAACGGGCAGCACGACAGGAAGGGAGGAAAAATGAATAGGGGCAGGGACCCGGACTGAGACAGATGGGGAAAGACAAAAAAAAAAAGCTACAAAAACAGGGCAGAGAGGGAGGAATGAGACAACATGGACAGGGAGCCGGGAACGCAAACGACGGAGGGAAGGGGCGAGGGTGGGCAGGACAACACGAAACAAACCACATAGCTACACGCTACAGGGAAAAGAGGGAAGACTTAAGAAGTAGGGAGCGGGAGCTGAACAAAAGAGAGCCAGAGAGCAAAAAGCCAGAGAGTAATGCGTACAGAAAGAAAGGGGGGGGGATTCTAAAACAGGGTCATCGGGGAGACAGACACAAGTAAGAAGGACAAAGGACAAAAGCAACAGGCTACGAGGTGGAGAGGGAAGAATCAATGAATATGGACAGAGCGCTGGCCAGAGAGAGACCGAGAAAGGCAAAAGATGGCACGGGTGACAGGGCAGAGAGGAAGGAATTTAAAAACCAGGCACAGGGAGTCGGACAGAGGGAAAGGCAGAAATAAAAGGAGAAAAAGTGACGGGCCACGGGGCAGAGAGGGAGGAATGGATAAAGAGCAACAGGGGACCGGACAGAGCACAATGGAGAATGGAAAAAAAGCAAAAGCACGCTCCAGGGAAGACGGAGGGATTGAAGAACCGCGACCAGGAGCTGGACAGCGAGACACAGAGGAAGACCAAAAAAACCAACGAAACAAAACCAGTGATGGGCTACAAGATGGGCTGGGGGAAGCAAAAAACAGCGCCAGGGAGCTGGACACAGAGAGATGGAGACAGACAGACCAATAGCGTGGGGCTACAGGGGGCAGAGGGACGAATTAAACACTGAGGACGGGGAGCCAGACAGAGAGAGAGGGAGATCGCGGAGAACAGTGGTGGGTGCAGGAAGAAGAGGTAAGAGTTAATAAATGGGGACAGGGAGCCGCACAGGGAGGGACCGAGAAAGGCAAACACAGCAGCAGGGCATAGGGCAGAGAGGAAGAACTAAAAAACAAGGGCAGTGAGACAGACATAGAGAGATGGAGAAAAGAAAAAAGCAATGGGTGATGTGGCAGAGAGGGAGGACTTAAAAACAGGCACGGGAAGCAAGAAAGACTGAAAGGCGGGGGGGCGGGGCTGAATCCAATAGGCAACAGGATGGAGAGGGAGGACTTAAAAGTGAGGGACGAGAAGCTGGGAAGACAGAGAGGTGGAGAAAGAAACAGAATCACAACACGCTACAGTGCCAAGAAGGAAGAAGCTGAACAACAGGGACAGGGAGCCAGACAAAGAGAGCCAGAGAAAGAAAAAATACCGACGGGCCACAGGACAGAGAGGGAGGAATGAAACAATAGGGATCCGGAGCCGGGCAGTCAGAGAGGGAGGAAGAAGAAATAGCCAGGGGCAATAAGGCAGAGAGAGAAGGCGGCAAAAACAGGGATCTGGACCAGATCGATGACAAAAGACAAGGACAGTGATGGGCTATAGGGAGGAATGCGAAGACAGGGGCGAGGCGCCAGATGCGGAGCAAGGCACACAGGAAGTACAGCAAAAGCTAGAGAGCAGAGAGGGAGGAATTAAACCACAGGGATAGGGAGCCGGGGAGGGAGCTGGAAAAAGGGATGCAGGAGGGGAGACGAGGAGGAATTAAAAAATTGGGATCCAGAGACCGAGAAAGAAGTAAAATTGCCACAGGCTAAAGGGCCCAGAAGGAAGAAATTGAAAACCAGGGAGCAGAAGCCAGCCAGAGAGAGACGCAGAAAGGAAAAACCACGATGGGCTCCCAGACGGAGAGGGAGGAATTTCAAAAAGGAAGGGAGCGGGAGCCATACACAGAGAGACAGAAAAAGGGAAGATAGCAACAGGCCACAGGGCAGCGAGGGAAGAACTGAAAAGTAGGGACAGGAAGCCGGACAGAGCGCAACGAGAAAGAAATGGCCGGGGGGGAAACACAGCACCACCACCTGCGACAGGCTACAGGGCTAGCCCAAGCTGGCCAGTGGAAATATTCCGTACCACAGACGTCACGCGCAGCTTATAAATGGGGGCTGGCTGCGGGGCAGGAATCAGCTCTTCTCGTTTCCGCGAGTTGGAACCCGCTCTCGTCCGGGAGGTCAAACTATTTTGGAATTTAGCGAAACTTGCGATTTCCGGGTTCCGCAATCGCTGTTCGGGGACTGCCTGTGCACCGGTCATCGGGTGGTGAGAGAAACTGTACTGCGTATAGTTTGGTTCGCATGTGCGTTGTTGCAATTATTATCATCGTTATTAGAATTATCAACAGTATTTCCTTTGTTGCCTTACTAAACTGTCTTTATCTCAACCGACAAGTTTTACCTTTGGTCCATTTGTCCTCCGCATCCCGCTGGGGAGGGAACGGGCCGGGGGTGGGGGCTGTGAGCGAGCAGCTCTCTAGTGCTTAGTTGCCGGCTGCCAAGTTAAACCATGACAGACAGAGAGAGAGGAATTAAAAAAAAACAGGACTGGGAGCAATCTACAGAGAGACGTCCGGGAACGAAAGTGTAAACAGCACCGCGTACAGGGCAGAGAGGGAGGAATTCAACAAAAATAATAAGTAAAGACAGGGAGCCGGACAGAGGGACACAGAGACAGAGAAAACAGCAATGGGCTACAAGACAGAGAGGGGGGGATTAAAAAATCCTGGCGGGGAGCCGGACCGGGAGAGACGGCAAAAGAAATGAAATCGCGCCGTGGCACAGGGAAGACAGGAGGACAACATTGAAAACCAGGGCCTGGGAACTGGAAAGAGAGCGCCAGAGAATGAAAGAACTCCTGACGGGCTCTAGGGCAGAGACAGGAGGAACGAAAAAACAGGGGCGGGGAGACAGCGAGAGACAGAGAGAGAGAAATAAGAGGGGGGGAAAGCAACAGGCCGCAGGCTCCGGAGGGAGGAAGTGCGAAAGAGGGGCTGGGAGCCGCACAGGGAGAGGGTGGAGAAACAGACCTGCAGAAGTGACAGGGTATGGGGCAGAGAGGGAGGAACTTAAAAAAATCAGGACCTTGAGCCAGAAGAGACGGAGAAAATAAAAATGGTGACGGGTAACAGGGCAGAGAGGGAGGAATGAAAAAACAGGGACAGGAAGCCAGAACAGAGAGACTGCGAAGGCAAAAAGTCCCGACAGCTTCCGCAGAGAGGGCGAGGAACTGAAACTTAGAGACAGGGAGTTGGACAGAGAGAGACAGAGAAAGAAAAAGAGAAAAAAGACGGAGATGCAGAAAGGGAAAAGGAGCGACAGGACAGAGAGGGAGGAATTCAAAATGAGGGGCAGGGAGCAGAATAGAGAGAGATAGAGAAAGAGGCAGACGCGCAACGTGCTACGGAGCTGAGAAGGAAGACCTTGAACCAGAGGGACAGGGAGCCGGACAGAGAGTCCCAGAGACGGCAAAAGTACCGACGGGCTATAGGGCAGAGAGGGGGGAAAGCAAAAACCGTGATCGGGAGCCAGACAGAAAGAGATAGGGAAGGAAAAAAAAGCCACGGGCTACAGGGCAGAGAGAGGGAGGACCTAAAAGATGGGGACAGGGAGCTGGTCAGAGATGGAGAAAGCAGGTACACGGGAGCGGGGAGGGGGTTGGAGGGGGCAGGGAGGAAAAAAAAGCCAAAAATCACAGCAGTGTGGGAAAGAGAGGGATCCAGGGGAGAGCCCGGGATGCAGAAGAGGGGCGACAGGGCCCCGAGGGCCCGGCACTCACCGCAGATCTCGCTCTCGGCGCTGCCGGGAGACTCTGCCGCTTCAGACGCTTCTCTCTCCTGCTCTCCTCCCTTCCTCTTCCGTAACTCCGGTCGCTTGGCTGTCCCCCACCTAAGAGAAAACGTCCATGTCTCGCAGCTCTTGCGAGACAAGGCTCCCTAGACACGTAGCCTCGCCTGCTCACGCACTACGCGCAGGAACAAGACAAGAGGGAAAGAGAGAGAGTGAGAGAATGACGAGCGGGCAGCAGAACTGACGGATCAAGAGAGAAACTGAATCAGGGGAATAAAGAACGCCGGAGGGAGACAAACGTACAGGCAACAAGCCAGATGGACGAGGGCAGAAGACACACGGATCAGGACAAAGAGGTGGAGAAAGTGAAAACAGTGATGGGCTGCAGGATGAGAAAAAAGGCCAAGGAGCAGGACAGAGGAGAATAACGGGACAGCAAGCTGGACAGGGGCATATAGCAAGAAACAAAGGGACAGGCAGCAGTATGGAGATATACAGACAAAGAGTTACGGGGAGGATGGAGGACAGAGAGAATGAGAGAAAAGGGACAGGGAGGGGGGCACAGATGGAGAAAGAAATGCTGGCGACAGAGAGAGGAAGAAAGCGACAGGACAGAGGCAGAGAGGTAGAGAAAGGAAGAAAAAAGTAGCGACGAGTAGGAGGCCAGAGGCACAAGGAAAAGACAGGAGGAAGGACAGAGTGACAGAGAAAACCGGTGAGGGACAGGACGCCAGAAAGAAAGATACTGTGAAAGAGAGCGCGACAGGGAGCAGGACGCTGGGACAGACAGCAACCGAGAGCAACCGAGAGAACGGCAGCGAGGTGGAGCACAAGAGAAAACAGGGACTGAGAGCAAGACCGAGGGGTGAAGCAATAAATAATGGGGCTGGGGAGCAGGACAGCAGAAGAGAGAGACAGAGAAGGGGACACATAAGACAACCGCAAACCGAGAGGGAGAAGGAGAAGAGCACAGAGGGTCACAGACAAAAAGAGAGGGACGGCAGAAAGAGAAAAACAAGACGAGGGAGAAGGACTGAGGAGCAGAGAGAAAAAAGTACAGGGAAAAGGACAGAGATGCAGAAAACAAGGCAAGACTGGAGCCAGAACACAGGGCAAAACTGACAAGGACAGGCAGCGCAACAAAGGGATGGAGGAGGAAAGAACAGTGATGGGCCGCAGCACAGAGGAAAAGAGAGAAAAAGAGCAAGAAGAGCAAGAGAAGGAGAATGACAGGAGGGTGTAGACAGAAAGACTGGGACACGTCAAAGGGGCACTTGGGGGACACACACATCGGAAGGGTAGAAAGGAAAAGGGAGGGATGGGGAGCAAGACAGCGTGATAGAGCGAGACGGAGGAAATGGAGTGCAAGGGCGCAGAAAAGCAGAGGTACTGGGAAGAGGAAAGAACGTCAGGGAGAGAAAGGTGAGGGTGGGGAGCAGGAGAGAGGTAGAGAACAAAAAAAATAGCCACAGGCAGAATAACAGAAATACGGAGAATAAAAAATTACTTCCAGGCAGCAGGACAGAGGCACAGAGCAAGAGGAACAAAAAACCACAGGGAGAAGGACGGGTAACACACAGCACGACACTGCGGGAGTGAGAGGACGGAACAGAGCAAGGCAGAGGAATGAGGAGCAAAAAAAAAAAAAACAACCCAGCAAACAGAAAGGGAACTGGACAGAGATAGGCAGCAGGGCACAGAGATGGAGAAAGAAAAAACAGCAACAAGGACAGGGAATGAGGAATAGAGAGGAAAAGAGCGGGACAGGGAAACAAATACAGACAAAAGAAGGGGAGGTACAGGGAAGGAAAAGAAAAGCTGGGGGGGGGGGGGGGGGAGGAGGAATCACAGCAGCATGGGAGAGAGAAGGATCCAGGGGAGGGCCCGGGACGCAGAAGAGGAGCGACAGGGCCCCGGAGGCCCGCCACTCACCGCAGATCTCACTCTCGGCGCTGCCGGGAGACTCTGCCGCTTCAGGCGCTTCTCTCTCCTGCGCTCCTCCCTTCCTCTTCCGTAACTCCGGTCGCTTGGCTGTCCTACACCTAAGAAAAAACGCGCATGTGTCGCGGCTCTTAGGAGACGAGGCTCCCTAGGCACGTAGCCTCGCTCGCTCACGCGCTCCACAACCGTACCATGCTGCTGCTGGTGACACATACAGACCCTGCGGGACACGCTGGCGGCCTGGCCTGCTGCAGGCTACCAAGAGGGAGCCTTCCTCACCCGCAGAGGCAGGCTCTCTCCTGCCTGCGGAGCCAGGCAGCTGCCAGCCAGGTGGCCTTCCATTTTTTCTTCTTCTTCAGCCTTCTCGGGACTCTCCAGCTTCAGCCCCGCCAGCTCCCGTCCGCAGCCACTCAGCGCTCCGCCTCTCCCTTTTCGCCCCCACGACGCCAGGAGACCGAGGCCCGGCACACACAGCCCTCACAAGCCTGGAGCGGGCGCAGCCAACGGCATCCCCAGGGCAGGAACGGACAAACGCGTCCTCAGCGCGGCCCCTGCCACAGAGAAAGAAGCAGCGGCGACCGCGTTAAGGGAGGCCGAGGCACGCTCGAGGCCCAGTGTGCCGCCCGCACCACGGGCCTTGGGGGAGGCCGGGGGCTCCGGGACAGGCTTCAGGGGACGTGCTGGAGCTGGGGGCGGCTGCGCGGGGCGAGCGGGGCCGGGGAGCGCTGCCGAGTTGGGGGGGGTGCCCGCCTCCTTCCCCCCTTCCCTTCCGTCACCTCCCGCCTCTGGCCCCGGGGCTGCCCGCACCCGCCTCGCCTCCAGCGCACCGGCAGCCTGTCACAGCGGACGGCTCGAAGCTTCCCGTCCCACCACCCTCGGGCGACTACCACGCACCCCCGCACCCGCCGGAGGGGAGCCCGCGCCTCACGGCTGGCCTCTCTGCTCCCCCGCCGCCCCGGCACCCGACACCAGGGCGCCGCCATGCTGCTGCGCCGCACTGCGCATGCGCCACGCGCCGACGGCGCGCCGGAGTGGCCAGCCCCCAGTCCCTGCGCGGAACGCCTGGCTGCAGTACCGCTCCGGGTCGGGGCAGCGCGCGCCGCCGGCACGGGGCGGCACCTCCGCACGGCTCCGGGCAGCCCCCGACTCGCGGCTCCGACACGGCGCCGAACCCCCGCCCCTCCCTGTCCCCGACACGGACCCCGCCCTCCCGGGGGCTTTTCCCCGGGACGCGCTGCTCCATCCACCTCCCCCCGCACCCCGCGCTCACCTTCTCCCTCGCTGCAGCCGCAGCCCGGCCACGGCTCCGCTCCTCCCTCGGCTCGCACCGGCCCCTCCACGGCCACCCCGGTCACGGCAGCACCGGGCCCTCCACCGGCAGAGGGAGGGGCCGTCGCCATCAGCCGTGCTGCCCACACCTGGGGCTCCCCCGGCCCCGGGCCCACGACTGGAGCCCGGCAGGAACAGGGGGCCGTCGCCCCTGCCCCACAGCCCGTCCCCTCCTCCCTTGGGCTCTGGCGCAGCCCCTCGTCCCGTGCAAACCAAGCACAAACGCAGCCGCGAGGGCAAAAGGGACCGCAGGTCTTTATTCAGTCACGCACCCAGCCAGTCCCGGGAGCCGCTCTGCTCCGGGGCTCGGGGCCCCCGATGCTCCCTCTGCCCCTCCGACACCTCGGCAGTCCTTCCCGCAGCTGCGCCCGTTGCTCCAGCAGGGAACAGTCGGTCAGTCCGCTCCCGGAGCGATGCGCTGCTCGGCAGAGGCCGCCAAAAATGAGGAGCAGGGTGCAGGCCACTACAAGAGAGGAGAAAAGTGACAGATGGCTGGACAGCGGCGGTGTAACGAGAAAGCACGAAGCGGGGAAAGGGACAGCGAGAGAAGCACGGGGACAGGCAGTCCCACAGAGATGGAGAAAGAAGCAGCAGGAAGAGAGGAAGAGTGGCAGCAGAAAGAAGAAGAGGGAGCAGGACAGAGACCGAAAATGAAGAACGGGGAGCAGGAAGGAGATGCAAAAAAAAACCCTGTAGCATTGAAAGAGGAAAAAAGAATAGCGGCAGGGACCTGGGCAAAGAGAGATGAGGAAATAGAATAGAATAGACATGGAGAAAGCAGTAGATCTGTGACGCGCTATGGAGCCGAGAAGGAAGGCCTCAAATCAAGGGACAAGGAGCCAGACAAAAGAGCACCAGAGACAGCAAAAGTACTGACAGGCTACAGAGCAGGAGGAAAGCAAAAGTAGTAACCGGGAGCTGAACAGAAAGAGGGGAAGACGGAAAAAAACGCCACGGGCTGCAGGGCAGAAAGAGGGAGGACCTAAAAGATGGGGACAAGTCAGAGACAGATGGAGAAAGACGGTACACAAGAGCAGAAAAAAAAATAGTCGTAGCAGTGTGGGAAAGAGAGGGAGCCAGGGGAGGGCCCAGGATGCAGAAGAGGGGTGACAGGGCCCCGAGGGCCCAGGACTCACCGCAGCTCTCGCTCTCGGTGCTGCCGGGAGACTTGGACACTTCAGATGCTTCTCTCTCCTCTCTTCCCTTCTTCTTCTGTAACTCAAATCGTTTGGCTCGCCTCCACCTGAGAGAAAATGCATGTGGTTGTCTTAGAGCTCATACGAGACGCGGCTTCCTAGACAAGAAGCCTCACTGCACACTGTATGCAGGAATAGGACAGAGAAAGAGAGAGAATATGATGAGTGGGAAGCAGAACTCACAGATCGAGAGAGAACTTGAATCAGAGGAATAAACAAGGCAGGAAAGAGAGATAAAGACAGGGAAGAAGCCGGAAGAAAAGGGCCTTTCTGGCCTCTACTCGCACCCCCCAGCCTCCCATCTCTTTCCAGCCTCCTTTTTTTCTGGCCTCTACTCTCGCCCCTGGCCTCCCACCCCTCTGCGGCCTCCCACCCCTCTGCGGCCTCCTTTTTTTCTTTCTGGCCTCTACTCTCGCCCCTGGCCTCCCACCCCTCTGCAGCCTCCCACCCCTTTCCGGCCTCCTTTTTTTCTTTCTGGCCTCTACTCTCGCCCCCGGCCTCCCACCCTGCTGCGGCCTCCCACCCCTTTCCGGCCTCCTTCTTTTTCTGGTCTCTACTCTCGCCCCCAGCCTCCCACCCCTCATCAGCCTCCTACCTCCCATTTTGCTGGCCTCTACATAGTTCAGCTTCCCACCCCTCTGCAACCTCCTACCTCTTTCCAGCCTCCACTCCCCGCCCCGAGCTTCCCACCCCCGTCCCCACACACTGACAGAAAGAGAAAAACAACAGTGAACAGGGAAAAAGGTATTAAGAAACAAAGAAAGGGTCAGACGAAGAAGAGGGTGGTTAGGGTTGGAACCCCAACACAAACCAGCAAGGGGCTAGTGGACAGAGAGAGAGGAAGAGAAGAAAGGGCCGGGAAGCAAGACAGAGAAGGAGAGAAAGGCAAAAAGGGAGAGCCGGCTGGACAGGGACGTATAGCAAGAAACAACCAGACAGGCAGCAGGACAGAGACACAGAGACAGAAAAACCGGGGGACAGGAACCAGGACAGAGTGACGGCGAGAGGAAACAAGGGCCAGGGAGCAGGACAGCGATGGAGAAAGAAGCACTGCGGCAGCAGGGTAGAAAGAGAAGGAAGAAAGGCCAGAAGAAGGATGGGGAATGACAGAGAAGGGAAAGAGAAGGACAAGGAGCAGGACAGATTGTCAAAGAAAGGGAGTGGGACAAGGTGATACTGAGAGAGAAAAAGGGGACAGGGAGGCAGGATAAAGTGAAAGACAGGCAAAAATAAGAGACAGGGGAGCAGGACAGAGACGGAGGGGGAAACGCCTCGGCTGGGCAGCAGAAGAGAGAGGCGGAGAAGGGAAAAAACAGCACAAAACCTGGGACGGCCAACCTGGGTGGGCGGGGAGCAGGTCAGAGAGCCGGAGAAAGGAAAAACACTGCTGTGGAGCAGCAGAGGGGAACGGAGAAAGAAAGAGAGCGAGGGGGAGCAGGGCAGAGAAACGGAGAGAGAAAATAAGTGACGGGGAGCAGGGCAGAGCACTAGGAAGACGAAAATAAGACACGGGAGAAGACCGAGGAGCTCAGAGAGAAAGAAGGGTCGAAAGAAAACGCCAGAGAGGTAGAGAAATCAAGAAAAACAGGGACGAGGAGCCTTGCAGAGACGGAGCACGAAAATGTTGGGCCGGTGAGCGCGAAAGAGGGAGAGAGAGACAGGGGCAGGGGGAGGAGATGAAGAAGAAAGGAGAGACAAAGATGGCAATGGAGCACAGGACACACAGGCAGAGAGAGAAAAAGGACAGTGAACAGGAAAAAAGGGACCGAGAAACAAAGAAAGGGTCAGATCTAGACAAAGAGACCAAGAAGAGGGGGGGGGCGGGGGGGGGGGGTGTGCAGGGAAACCCCAAAACAAACCAGCAAGGGGCTACAGGACGGAGAGAAAGGGCCATGAAGCAGGACAGAGAAGGAGAGAAGGGCAAAAAGGGAGAGCTGGCTGAACAGGGACGTATAGCAAGAAACGACCGGACAGGCAGCAGGACAGAGAAACAGAGCAACAGAGACAGGGAGCCGGCTAAAGAAATTCTGGAGGGAGAAAAAGAGGGAGAGGTAGCAGGACACAAACACAGACAGAAGACGGGAGGTACAGGGAAAGGGAAAGAAAAGGAAAAAGAAAAAAAAAAAACAAACAAAACAATCACAGCAGCGTGGGAGAGAGGAGGATCCAGGGGAGGGCCCGGGACGCAGAAGAGGGGCGACAGGGCCCCGGAGGCCCGCCACTCACCGCAGATCTCACTCTCGGCGCTGCCGGGAGACTCTGCTGCTTCAGGCGCTTCTCTCTCCTGCGCTCCTCCCTTCCTCTTCCGTAACTCCGGTCGCTTGGCTGTCCTACACCTAAGAAAAAACGCGCATGTGTCGCGGCTCTCAGGACACGAGGCTCCCTAGGCACGTAGCCTCGCTCGCTCACGCGCTCCACAACCGTACCATGCTGCTGCTGGTGACACATACAGACCCTGCGGGACACGCTGGCGGCCTGGCCTGCTGCAGGCTACCAAGAGGGAGCCTTCCTCACCCGCAGAGGCAGGCTCTCTCCTGCCTGCGGAGCCAGGCAGCTGCCAGCCAGGTGGCCTTCCATTTTTTCTTCTTCTTCAGCCTTCTCGGGACTCTCCAGCTTCAGCCCCGCCAGCTCCCGTCCGCAGCCACTCAGCGCTCCGCCTCTCCCTTTTCGCCCCCACGACGCCAGGAGACCGAGGCCCGGCACACACAGCCCTCACAAGCCTGGAGCGGGCGCAGCCAACGGCATCCCCAGGGCAGGAACGGACAAACGCGTCCTCAGCGCGGCCCCTGCCACAGAGAAAGAAGCAGCGGCGACCGCGTTAAGGGAGGCCGAGGCACGCTCGAGGCCCAGTGTGCCGCCCGCACCACGGGCCTTGGGGGAGGCCGGGGGCTCCGGGACAGGCTTCAGGGGACGTGCTGGAGCTGGGGGCGGCTGCGCGGGGCGAGCGGGGCCGGGGAGCGCTGCCGAGTTGGGGGGGGTGCCCGCCTCCTTCCCCCCTTCCCTTCCGTCACCTCCCGCCTCTGGCCCCGGGGCTGCCCGCACCCGCCTCGCCTCCAGCGCACCGGCAGCCTGTCACAGCGGACGGCTCGAAGCTTCCCGTCCCACCACCCTCGGGCGACCACCACGCACCCCCGCACCCGCCGGAGGGGAGCCCGCGCCTCACGGCTGGCCTCTCTGCTCCCCCGCCGCCCCGGCACCCGACACCAGGGCGCCGCCATGCTGCTGCGCCGCACTGCGCATGCGCCACGCGCCGACGGCGCGCCGGAGTGGCCAGCCCCCAGTCCCTGCGCGGAACGCCTGGCTGCAGTACCGCTCCGGGTCGGGGCAGCGCGCGCCGCCGGCACGGGGCGGCACCTCCGCACGGCTCCGGGCAGCCCCCGACTCGCGGCTCCGACACGGCGCCGAACCCCCGCCCCTCCCTGTCCCCGACACGGACCCCGCCCTCCCGGGGGCTTTTCCCCGGGACGCGCTGCTCCATCCACCTCCCCCCGCACCCCGCGCTCACCTTCTCCCTCGCTGCAGCCGCAGCCCGGCCACGGCTCCGCTCCTCCCTCGGCTCGCACCGGCCCCTCCACGGCCACCCCGGTCACGGCAGCACCGGGCCCTCCACCGGCAGAGGGAGGGGCCGTCGCCATCAGCCGTGCTGCCCACACCTGGGGCTCCCCCGGCCCCGGGCCCACGACTGGAGCCCGGCAGGAACAGGGGGCCGTCGCCCCTGCCCCACAGCCCGTCCCCTCCTCCCTTGGGCTCTGGCGCAGCCCCTCGTCCCGTGCAAACCAAGCACAAACGCAGCCGCGAGGGCAAAAGGGACCGCAGGTCTTTATTCAGTCACGCACCCAGCCAGTCCCGGGAGCCGCTCTGCTCCGGGGCTCGGGGCCCCCGATGCTCCCTCTGCCCCTCCGACACCTCGGCAGTCCTTCCCGCAGCTGCGCCCGTTGCTCCAGCAGGGAACAGTCGGTCAGTCCGCTCCCGGAGCGATGCGCTGCTCGGCAGAGGCCGCCAAAAATGAGGAGCAGGGTGCAGGCCACTACAAGAGAGGAGAAAAGTGACAGATGGCTGGACAGCGGCGGTGTAACGAGAAAGCACGAAGCGGGGAAAGGGACAGCGAGAGAAGCACGGGGACAGGCAGTCCCACAGAGATGGAGAAAGAAGCAGCAGGAAGAGAGGAAGAGTGGCAGCAGAAAGAAGAAGAGGGAGCAGGACAGAGACCGAAAATGAAGAACGGGGAGCAGGAAGGAGATGCAAAAAAAAACCCTGTAGCATTGAAAGAGGAAAAAAGAATAGCGGCAGGGACCTGGGCAAAGAGAGATGAGGAAATAGAATAGAATAGACATGGAGAAAGCAGTAGATCTGTGACGCGCTATGGAGCCGAGAAGGAAGGCCTCAAATCAAGGGACAAGGAGCCAGACAAAAGAGCACCAGAGACAGCAAAAGTACTGACAGGCTACAGAGCAGGAGGAAAGCAAAAGTAGTAACCGGGAGCTGAACAGAAAGAGGGGAAGACGGAAAAAAACGCCACGGGCTGCAGGGCAGAAAGAGGGAGGACCTAAAAGATGGGGACAAGTCAGAGACAGATGGAGAAAGACGGTACACAAGAGCAGAAAAAAAAATAGTCGTAGCAGTGTGGGAAAGAGAGGGAGCCAGGGGAGGGCCCAGGATGCAGAAGAGGGGTGACAGGGCCCCGAGGGCCCAGGACTCACCGCAGCTCTCGCTCTCGGTGCTGCCGGGAGACTTGGACACTTCAGATGCTTCTCTCTCCTCTCTTCCCTTCTTCTTCTGTAACTCAAATCGTTTGGCTCGCCTCCACCTGAGAGAAAATGCATGTGGTTGTCTTAGAGCTCATACGAGACGCGGCTTCCTAGACAAGAAGCCTCACTGCACACTGTATGCAGGAATAGGACAGAGAAAGAGAGAGAATATGATGAGTGGGAAGCAGAACTCACAGATCGAGAGAGAACTTGAATCAGAGGAATAAACAAGGCAGGAAAGAGAGATAAAGACAGGGAAGAAGCCGGAAGAAAAGGGCCTTTCTGGCCTCTACTCGCACCCCCCAGCCTCCCATCTCTTTCCAGCCTCCTTTTTTTCTGGCCTCTACTCTCGCCCCTGGCCTCCCACCCCTCTGCGGCCTCCCACCCCTCTGCGGCCTCCTTTTTTTCTTTCTGGCCTCTACTCTCGCCCCTGGCCTCCCACCCCTCTGCAGCCTCCCACCCCTTTCCGGCCTCCTTTTTTTCTTTCTGGCCTCTACTCTCGCCCCCGGCCTCCCACCCTGCTGCGGCCTCCCACCCCTTTCCGGCCTCCTTCTTTTTCTGGTCTCTACTCTCGCCCCCAGCCTCCCACCCCTCATCAGCCTCCTACCTCCCATTTTGCTGGCCTCTACATAGTTCAGCTTCCCACCCCTCTGCAACCTCCTACCTCTTTCCAGCCTCCACTCCCCGCCCCGAGCTTCCCACCCCCGTCCCCACACACTGACAGAAAGAGAAAAACAACAGTGAACAGGGAAAAAGGTATTAAGAAACAAAGAAAGGGTCAGACGAAGAAGAGGGTGGTTAGGGTTGGAACCCCAACACAAACCAGCAAGGGGCTAGTGGACAGAGAGAGAGGAAGAGAAGAAAGGGCCGGGAAGCAAGACAGAGAAGGAGAGAAAGGCAAAAAGGGAGAGCCGGCTGGACAGGGACGTATAGCAAGAAACAACCAGACAGGCAGCAGGACAGAGACACAGAGACAGAAAAACCGGGGGACAGGAACCAGGACAGAGTGACGGCGAGAGGAAACAAGGGCCAGGGAGCAGGACAGCGATGGAGAAAGAAGCACTGCGGCAGCAGGGTAGAAAGAGAAGGAAGAAAGGCCAGAAGAAGGATGGGGAATGACAGAGAAGGGAAAGAGAAGGACAAGGAGCAGGACAGATTGTCAAAGAAAGGGAGTGGGACAAGGTGATACTGAGAGAGAAAAAGGGGACAGGGAGGCAGGATAAAGTGAAAGACAGGCAAAAATAAGAGACAGGGGAGCAGGACAGAGACGGAGGGGGAAACGCCTCGGCTGGGCAGCAGAAGAGAGAGGCGGAGAAGGGAAAAAACAGCACAAAACCTGGGACGGCCAACCTGGGTGGGCGGGGAGCAGGTCAGAGAGCCGGAGAAAGGAAAAACACTGCTGTGGAGCAGCAGAGGGGAACGGAGAAAGAAAGAGAGCGAGGGGGAGCAGGGCAGAGAAACGGAGAGAGAAAATAAGTGACGGGGAGCAGGGCAGAGCACTAGGAAGACGAAAATAAGACACGGGAGAAGACCGAGGAGCTCAGAGAGAAAGAAGGGTCGAAAGAAAACGCCAGAGAGGTAGAGAAATCAAGAAAAACAGGGACGAGGAGCCTTGCAGAGACGGAGCACGAAAATGTTGGGCCGGTGAGCGCGAAAGAGGGAGAGAGAGACAGGGGCAGGGGGAGGAGATGAAGAAGAAAGGAGAGACAAAGATGGCAATGGAGCACAGGACACACAGGCAGAGAGAGAAAAAGGACAGTGAACAGGAAAAAAGGGACCGAGAAACAAAGAAAGGGTCAGATCTAGACAAAGAGACCAAGAAGAGGGGGGGGCGGGGGGGGGGGGTGTGCAGGGAAACCCCAAAACAAACCAGCAAGGGGCTACAGGACGGAGAGAAAGGGCCATGAAGCAGGACAGAGAAGGAGAGAAGGGCAAAAAGGGAGAGCTGGCTGAACAGGGACGCATAGCAAGAAACGACCGGACAGGCAGCAGGACAGAGAAACAGAGCAACAGAGACAGGGAGCCGGCTAAAGAAATTCTGGAGGGAGAAAAAGAGGGAGAGGTAGCAGGACACAAACACAGACAGAAGACGGGAGGTACAGGGAAAGGGAAAGAAAAGGAAAAAGAAAAAAAAAAAACAAACAAAACAATCACAGCAGCGTGGGAGAGAGGAGGATCCAGGGGAGGGCCCGGGACGCAGAAGAGGGGCGACAGGGCCCCGGAGGCCCGCCACTCACCGCAGATCTCACTCTCGGCGCTGCCGGGAGACTCTGCTGCTTCAGGCGCTTCTCTCTCCTGCGCTCCTCCCTTCCTCTTCCGTAACTCCGGTCGCTTGGCTGTCCTACACCTAAGAAAAAACGCGCATGTGTCGCGGCTCTCAGGACACGAGGCTCCCTAGGCACGTAGCCTCGCTCGCTCACGCGCTCCACAACCGTACCATGCTGCTGCTGGTGACACATACAGACCCTGCGGGACACGCTGGCGGCCTGGCCTGCTGCAGGCTACCAAGAGGGAGCCTTCCTCACCCGCAGAGGCAGGCTCTCTCCTGCCTGCGGAGCCAGGCAGCTGCCAGCCAGGTGGCCTTCCATTTTTTCTTCTTCTTCAGCCTTCTCGGGACTCTCCAGCTTCAGCCCCGCCAGCTCCCGTCCGCAGCCACTCAGCGCTCCGCCTCTCCCTTTTCGCCCCCACGACGCCAGGAGACCGAGGCCCGGCACACACAGCCCTCACAAGCCTGGAGCGGGCGCAGCCAACGGCATCCCCAGGGCAGGAACGGACAAACGCGTCCTCAGCGCGGCCCCTGCCACAGAGAAAGAAGCAGCGGCGACCGCGTTAAGGGAGGCCGAGGCACGCTCGAGGCCCAGTGTGCCGCCCGCACCACGGGCCTTGGGGGAGGCCGGGGGCTCCGGGACAGGCTTCAGGGGACGTGCTGGAGCTGGGGGCGGCTGCGCGGGGCGAGCGGGGCCGGGGAGCGCTGCCGAGTTGGGGGGGGTGCCCGCCTCCTTCCCCCCTTCCCCTGCGTCACCTCCCGCCTCTGGCCCCGGGGCTGCCCGCACCCGCCTCGCCTCCAGCGCACCGGCAGCCTGTCACAGCGGGCGGCTCGAAGCTTCCCGTCCCACCACCCTCGGGCAGCCACCACGCACCCCCGCACCCGTCGCAGGGGAGCCCGCGCCTCACGGCTGGCCTCTCTGCTCCCCCGCCGCCCCGGCACCCGACACCAGGGCGCCGCCATGCTGCTGCGCCGCACCGCGCATGCGCCACGTGCCGACGGCGCGCCGGAGTGGCCAGTCCCCAGTCCCTGCGCGGAACGCCGAGCTGCAGTACCGCATCGCGGCCAGGGGACGGCGCCAGCGGACACGGCGCGGCGCCCACGCCCGGCCCCACCTCCGGGTCCAGGCAGCGCGCGCCGCCGGCACGGGGCGGCGCCGCCGGCACGGGGCGGCACCTCCGCACGGCTCCGGGCAGCGCCCTGCCGCGCGCCTCCCGCTCCGAGCAGCCCCCGACTCGCGGCTCCGAGACGGCGCCGCACCCCCGCCGCTCCTTGCCCCCGACCCGGACCCCGACCTCCCGGGGGCTTTTCCCCAGGACCTGCCACTCCATCCACACCCCCACACACCCCGCGCTCACCTTCTCCCTCGCTGCAGCCGCAACCCGGCTACGGCTCCGCTCCTCCCTCGACTCGCACCGGCCCCTCCACAGCCACCCGGGCCACGGCAGCACCGGGCCCTCCACCGGCAGAGGGAGGGGCCGTCGCCATCAGCCGTGCTGCCCGCACCCGGGGCTCCTCCGGCTCCGGCCCACGGCTGGATCCCACGGTGCCGTCATTGGGCAAACACAAAGACCCTCTGAAGCCGTTTGGGCATTTCAGCAAGCAGGCAGGCGTCCTTTATTGCAGCACCGGACACACAGGGCACGGCTCCTCCCAGCGCGCACAGCACCTGTGCCACTCGAGCGGCAGTACCGAATTTTGGTCACCGGGTGGCAGCAGCGAGCTCTTGGACACGGCGCCACCGCGCATTCGCGTCTCCCGAGCCGCAGTACCGAACTTTGGTCACCGGGTGGCAGCAGCGAGCTCTTGGACTCGGCGCCACCGCGCATTGGCGCCACCCGAGCCGCAGTAACGAACTTTGCTCACCGGGTGGCAGCAGCGAGCCCTGCGGCACGCCCGGTCGAGGCGCGGCCGCACCGCTTTCTGGGGACCGGACGCAGCGGGAAGGCTGCAGAAAAACACACGGAACTGACCACAGAACTACCCTTCGTCCCGCGCAGCGGGGGCTGTGGCGGGACCAAGCACAACGCCTCGTCGCACATGCCCGAGAGCAATGCGGCTGCCCGGCAGCCGAGTCCCTGAAAACGACACCTCCCGGCATGCCCTGGCTAGCAGGGCTCGGCCGCCCGGCAGCCGGAAGACTACACCTCCCGGCATGCCCCGGGGAGTAGCGTGACCGACAGCGCGCCCCGCGCCCCAGCACTACAGCTCCCAGCACGCCGCGGGAGCTGCGGGCCTCGGCTTGCGGGGACACCGTGCCCGAAACGGCGCTGGACCCCCGCCGCTCCTTGCCTCCCACACGGACCCCGCTCGGCAGGTACCGTCGCCCGCCTCGGGGCTTTCCCCGGGACCCGCCGCTCCATCGACCGCCCCGCGCTCACCTTCTCCCTCCCTGCAGCCGCAGCCCGGTCACGGCTCCGCTCCTCCCTCGGCTCGCACCGGCCCCTCCACGGCCACCCCGGTCACGGCAGCACCGGGCCCTCCACCGGCAGAGGGAGGGGCCGTCGCCATCAGCCGTGCTGCCCACACCTGGGGCTCCCCCGGCCCACGGCTGGAGCCCGGCAGGAACAGGGGGCCGTCGCCCCTGCCCCACAGCCCGTCCCCTCCTCCCCTGGGCTCTGGCGCAGCCCCTCGTCCCGTGCAAACCAAGCACAAACGCAGCCGCGAGGGCAAAAGGGACCGCAGGTCTTTATTCAGTCACGCACCCAGCCAGTCCCGGGAGCCGCTCTGCTCCGGGGCTCGGGGCCCCCGATGCTCCCTCTGCCCCTCCGACACCTCGGCAGTCCTTCCCGCAGCTGCGCCCGTTGCTCCAGCAGGGAACAGTCGGTCAGTCCGCTCCAGGAGCGATGCGCTGCTCGGCAGAGGCCGCCAAAAATGAGGAGCAGGGTGCAGGCCACTACAAGAGAGGAGAAAAGTGACAGCGGCGGTGTAACGAGAAAGCACGAAGCAGGGAAAGGGACAGCGAGAGAAGGACGGGGACAGGCAGTCCCACAGAGACGGAGAAAGAAGCAGCAGGAAGAGAGGAAGAGTGGCAGCAGAAAGAAGGAGAGGGAGCAGGACAGAGACCGAAAAAGGATGGGGGAGCAGGACAGAGGCGCAGAAAAAACCTGCAACGGGCAGCACGACAGGAAGGGAGGAAAAATGAATAGGGGCAGGGACCCGGACTGAGACAGATGGGGAAAGACAAAAAAAAAAAGCTACAAAAACAGGGCAGAGAGGGAGGAATGAGACAACATGGACAGGGAGCCGGGAACGCAAACGACGGAGGGAAGGGGCGAGGGTGGGCAGGACAACACGAAACAAACCACATAGCTACACGCTACAGGGAAAAGAGGGAAGACTTAAGAAGTAGGGAGCGGGAGCTGAACAAAAGAGAGCCAGAGAGCAAAAAGCCAGAGAGTAATGCGTACAGAAAGAAAGGGGGGGGGGATTCTAAAACAGGGTCATCGGGGAGACAGACACAAGTAAGAAGGACAAAGGACAAAAGCAACAGGCTACGAGGTGGAGAGGGAAGAATCAATGAATATGGACAGAGCGCTGGCCAGAGAGAGACCGAGAAAGGCAAAAGATGGCACGGGTGACAGGGCAGAGAGGAAGGAATTTAAAAACCAGGCACAGGGAGTCGGACAGAGGGAAAGGCAGAAATAAAAGGAGAAAAAGTGACGGGCCACGGGGCAGAGAGGGAGGAATGGATAAAGAGCAACAGGGGACCGGACAGAGCACAATGGAGAATGGAAAAAAAGCAAAAGCACGCTCCAGGGAAGACGGAGGGATTGAAGAACCGCGACCAGGAGCTGGACAGCGAGACACAGAGGAAGACCAAAAAAACCAACGAAACAAAACCAGTGATGGGCTACAAGATGGGCTGGGGGAAGCAAAAAGCAGCGCCAGGGAGCTGGACACAGAGAGATGGAGACAGACAGACCAATAGCGTGGGGCTACAGGGGGCAGAGGGACGAATTAAACACTGAGGACGGGGAGCCAGACAGAGAGAGAGGGAGATCGCGGAGAACAGTGGTGGGTGCAGGAAGAAGAGGTAAGAGTTAATAAATGGGGACAGGGAGCCGCACAGGGAGGGACCGAGAAAGGCAAACACAGCAGCAGGGCATAGGGCAGAGAGGAAGAACTAAAAAACAAGGGCAGTGAGACAGACATAGAGAGATGGAGAAAAGAAAAAAGCAATGGGTGATGTGGCAGAGAGGGAGGACTTAAAAACAGGCACGGGAAGCAAGAAAGACTGAAAGGCGGGGGGGCGGGGCTGAATCCAATAGGCAACAGGATGGAGAGGGAGGACTTAAAAGTGAGGGACGAGAAGCTGGGAAGACAGAGAGGTGGAGAAAGAAACAGAATCACAACACGCTACAGTGCCAAGAAGGAAGAAGCTGAACAACAGGGACAGGGAGCCAGACAAAGAGAGCCAGAGAAAGAAAAAATACCGACGGGCCACAGGACAGAGAGGGAGGAATGAAACAATAGGGATCCGGAGCCGGGCAGTCAGAGAGGGAGGAAGAAGAAATAGCCAGGGGCAATAAGGCAGAGAGAGAAGGCGGCAAAAACAGGGATCTGGACCAGATCGATGACAAAAGACAAGGACAGTGATGGGCTATAGGGAGGAATGCGAAGACAGGGGCGAGGCGCCAGATGCGGAGCAAGGCACACAGGAAGTACAGCAAAAGCTAGAGAGCAGAGAGGGAGGAATTAAACCACAGGGATAGGGAGCCGGGGAGGGAGCTGGAAAAAGGGATGCAGGAGGGGAGACGAGGAGGAATTAAAAAATTGGGATCCAGAGACCGAGAAAGAAGTAAAATTGCCACAGGCTAAAGGGCCCAGAAGGAAGAAATTGAAAACCAGGGAGCAGAAGCCAGCCAGAGAGAGACGCAGAAAGGAAAAACCACGATGGGCTCCCAGACGGAGAGGGAGGAATTTCAAAAAGGAAGGGAGCGGGAGCCATACACAGAGAGACAGAAAAAGGGAAGATAGCAACAGGCCACAGGGCAGCGAGGGAAGAACTGAAAAGTAGGGACAGGAAGCCGGACAGAGCGCAACGAGAAAGAAATGGCCGGGGGGGAAACACAGCACCACCACCTGCGACAGGCTACAGGGCTAGCCCAAGCTGGCCAGTGGAAATATTCCGTACCACAGACGTCACGCGCAGCTTATAAATGGGGGCTGGCTGCGGGGCAGGAATCAGCTCTTCTCGTTTCCGCGAGTTGGAACCCGCTCTCGTCCGGGAGGTCAAACTATTTTGGAATTTAGCGAAACTTGCGATTTCCGGGTTCCGCAATCGCTGTTCGGGGACTGCCTGTGCACCGGTCATCGGGTGGTGAGAGAAACTGTACTGCGTATAGTTTGGTTCGCATGTGCGTTGTTGCAATTATTATCATCGTTATTAGAATTATCAACAGTATTTCCTTTGTTGCCTTACTAAACTGTCTTTATCTCAACCGACAAGTTTTACCTTTGGTCCATTTGTCCTCCGCATCCCGCTGGGGAGGGAACGGGCCGGGGGTGGGGGCTGTGAGCGAGCAGCTCTCTAGTGCTTAGTTGCCGGCTGCCAAGTTAAACCATGACAGACAGAGAGAGAGGAATTAAAAAAAAACAGGACTGGGAGCAATCTACAGAGAGACGTCCGGGAACGAAAGTGTAAACAGCACCGCGTACAGGGCAGAGAGGGAGGAATTCAACAAAAATAATAAGTAAAGACAGGGAGCCGGACAGAGGGACACAGAGACAGAGAAAACAGCAATGGGCTACAAGACAGAGAGGGGGGGATTAAAAAATCCTGGCGGGGAGCCGGACCGGGAGAGACGGCAAAAGAAATGAAATCGCGCCGTGGCACAGGGAAGACAGGAGGACAACATTGAAAACCAGGGCCTGGGAACTGGAAAGAGAGCGCCAGAGAATGAAAGAACTCCTGACGGGCTCTAGGGCAGAGACAGGAGGAACGAAAAAACAGGGGCGGGGAGACAGCGAGAGACAGAGAGAGAGAAATAAGAGGGGGGGAAAGCAACAGGCCGCAGGCTCCGGAGGGAGGAAGTGCGAAAGAGGGGCTGGGAGCCGCACAGGGAGAGGGTGGAGAAACAGACCTGCAGAAGTGACAGGGTATGGGGCAGAGAGGGAGGAACTTAAAAAAATCAGGACCTTGAGCCAGAAGAGACGGAGAAAATAAAAATGGTGACGGGTAACAGGGCAGAGAGGGAGGAATGAAAAAACAGGGACAGGAAGCCAGAACAGAGAGACTGCGAAGGCAAAAAGTCCCGACAGCTTCCGCAGAGAGGGCGAGGAACTGAAACTTAGAGACAGGGAGTTGGACAGAGAGAGACAGAGAAAGAAAAAGAGAAAAAAGACGGAGATGCAGAAAGGGAAAAGGAGCGACAGGACAGAGAGGGAGGAATTCAAAATGAGGGGCAGGGAGCAGAATAGAGAGAGATAGAGAAAGAGGCAGACGCGCAACGTGCTACGGAGCTGAGAAGGAAGACCTTGAACCAGAGGGACAGGGAGCCGGACAGAGAGTCCCAGAGACGGCAAAAGTACCGACGGGCTATAGGGCAGAGAGGGGGGAAAGCAAAAACCGTGATCGGGAGCCAGACAGAAAGAGATAGGGAAGGAAAAAAAAGCCACGGGCTACAGGGCAGAGAGAGGGAGGACCTAAAAGATGGGGACAGGGAGCTGGTCAGAGATGGAGAAAGCAGGTACACGGGAGCGGGGAGGGGGTTGGAGGGGGCAGGGAGGAAAAAAAAGCCAAAAATCACAGCAGTGTGGGAAAGAGAGGGATCCAGGGGAGAGCCCGGGATGCAGAAGAGGGGCGACAGGGCCCCGAGGGCCCGGCACTCACCGCAGCTCTCGCTCTCGGCGCTGCCGGGAGACTCTGCCGCTTCAGACGCTTCTCTCTCCTGCTCTCCTCCCTTCCTCTTCCGTAACTCCGGTCGCTTGGCTGTCCCCCACCTAAGAGAAAACGTCCATGTCTCGCAGCTCTTGCGAGACAAGGCTCCCTAGACACGTAGCCTCGCCTGCTCACGCACTACGCGCAGGAACAAGACAAGAGGGAAAGAGAGAGAGTGAGAGAATGACGAGCGGGCAGCAGAACTGACGGATCAAGAGAGAAACTGAATCAGGGGAATAAAGAACGCCGGAGGGAGACAAACGTACAGGCAACAAGCCAGATGGACGAGGGCAGAAGACACACAGATCAGGACAAAGAGGTGGAGAAAGTGAAAACAGTGATGGGCTGCAGGATGAGAAAAAAGGCCAAGGAGCAGGACAGAGGAGAATAACGGGACAGCAAGCTGGACAGGGGCATATAGCAAGAAACAAAGGGACAGGCAGCAGTATGGAGATATACAGACAAAGAGTTACGGGGAGGATGGAGGACAGAGAGAATGAGAGAAAAGGGACAGGGAGGGGGGCACAGATGGAGAAAGAAATGCTGGCGACAGAGAGAGGAAGAAAGCGACAGGACAGAGGCAGAGAGGTAGAGAAAGGAAGAAAAAAGTAGCGACGAGTAGGAGGCCAGAGGCACAAGGAAAAGACAGGAGGAAGGACAGAGTGACAGAGAAAACCGGTGAGGGACAGGACGCCAGAAAGAAAGATACTGTGAAAGAGAGCGCGACAGGGAGCAGGACGCTGGGACAGACAGCAACCGAGAGCAACCGAGAGAACGGCAGCGAGGTGGAGCACAAGAGAAAACAGGGACTGAGAGCAAGACCGAGGGGTGAAGCAATAAATAATGGGGCTGGGGAGCAGGACAGCAGAAGAGAGAGACAGAGAAGGGGACACATAAGACAACCGCAAACCGAGAGGGAGAAGGAGAAGAGCACAGAGGGTCACAGACAAAAAGAGAGGGACGGCAGAAAGAGAAAAACAAGACGAGGGAGAAGGACTGAGGAGCAGAGAGAAAAAAGTACAGGGAAAAGGACAGAGATGCAGAAAACAAGGCAAGACTGGAGCCAGAACACAGGGCAAAACTGACAAGGACAGGCAGCGCAACAAAGGGATGGAGGAGGAAAGAACAGTGATGGGCCGCAGCACAGAGGAAAAGAGAGAAAAAGAGCAAGAAGAGCAAGAGAAGGAGAATGACAGGAGGGTGTAGACAGAAAGACTGGGACACGTCAAAGGGGCACTTGGGGGACACACACATCGGAAGGGTAGAAAGGAAAAGGGAGGGATGGGGAGCAAGACAGCGTGATAGAGCGAGACAGGAAATGGAGTGCAAGGGCGCAGAAAAGCAGAGGTACTGGGAAGAGGAAAGAACGTCAGGGAGAGAAAGGTGAGGGTGGGGAGCAGGAGAGAGGTAGAGAACAAAAAAAATAGCCACAGGCAGAATAACAGAAATACGGAGAATAAAAAATTACTTCCAGGCAGCAGGACAGAGGCACAGAGCAAGAGGAACAAAAAACCACAGGGAGAAGGACGGGTAACACACAGCACGACACTGCGGGAGTGAGAGGACGGAACAGAGCAAGGCAGAGGAATGAGGAGCAAAAAAAAAAAAAACAACCCAGCAAACAGAAAGGGAACTGGACAGAGATAGGCAGCAGGGCACAGAGATGGAGAAAGAAAAAACAGCAACAAGGACAGGGAATGAGGAATAGAGAGGAAAAGAGCGGGACAGGGAAACAAATACAGACAAAAGAAGGGGAGGTACAGGGAAGGAAAAGAAAAGCTGGGGGGGGGGGGGGGGGAGGAGGAATCACAGCAGCATGGGAGAGAGAAGGATCCAGGGGAGGGCCCGGGACGCAGAAGAGGAGCGACAGGGCCCCGGAGGCCCGCCACTCACCGCAGCTCTCACTCTCGGCGCTGCCGGGAGGACTCTGCCGCTTCAGGCGCTTCTCTCTCCTGCGCTCCTCCCTTCCTCTTCCGTAACTCCGGTCGCTTGGCTGTCCTACACCTAAGAAAAAACGCGCATGTGTCGCGGCTCTTAGGAGACGAGGCTCCCTAGGCACGTAACCTCGCTCGCTCACGCGCTCCACAACCGTACCATGCTGCTGCTGGTGACACATACAGACCCTGCGGGACACGCTGGCGGCCTGGCCTGCTGCAGGCTACCAAGAGGGAGCCTTCCTCACCCGCAGAGGCAGGCTCTCTCCTGCCTGCGGAGCCAGGCAGCTGCCAGCCAGGTGGCCTTCCATTTTTTCTTCTTCTTCAGCCTTCTCGGGACTCTCCAGCTTCAGCCCCGCCAGATCCCGTCCGCAGCCACTCAGCGCTCCGCCTCTCCCTTTTCGCCCCCACGACGCCAGGAGACCGAGGCCCGGCACACACAGCCCTCACAAGCCTGGAGCGGGCGCAGCCAACGGCATCCCCAGGGCAGGAACGGACAAACGCGTCCTCAGCGCGGCCCCTGCCACAGAGAAAGAAGCAGCGGCGACCGCGTTAAGGGAGGCCGAGGCACGCTCGAGGCCCAGTGTGCCGCCCGCACCACGGGCCTTGGGGGAGGCCGGGGGCTCCGGGACAGGCTTCAGGGGACGTGCTGGAGCTGGGGGCGGCTGCGCGGGGCGAGCGGGGCCGGGGAGCGCTGCCGAGTTGGGGGGGGTGCCCGCCTCCTTCCCCCCTTCCCTTCCGTCACCTCCCGCCTCTGGCCCCGGGGCTGCCCGCACCCGCCTCGCCTCCAGCGCACCGGCAGCCTGTCACAGCGGACGGCTCGAAGCTTCCCGTCCCACCACCCTCGGGCGACCATCACGCACCCCCGCACCCGCCGGAGGGGAGCCCGCGCCTCACGGCTGGCCTCTCTGCTCCCCCGCCGCCCCGGCACCCGACACCAGGGCGCCGCCATGCTGCTGCGCCGCACTGCGCATGCGCCACGCGCCGACGGCGCGCCGGAGGGGCCACAGCCTGCGCGCAACGCCTGGCTGCAGTACCGCTCCGGGTCGGGGCAGCGCGCGCCGCCGGCACGGGGCGGCACCTCCGCACGGCTCCGGGCAGCCCCCGACTCGCGGCTCCGACACGGCGCCGAACCCCCGCCCCTCCCTGTCCCCGACACGGACCCCGCCCTCCCGGGGGCTTTTCCCCGGGACGCGCTGCTCCATCCACCTCCCCCCGCACCCCGCGCTCACCTTCTCCCTCGCTGCAGCCGCAGCCCGGCCACGGCTCCGCTCCTCCCTCGGCTCGCACCGGCCCCTCCACGGCCACCCCGGTCACGGCAGCACCGGGCCCTCCACCGGCAGAGGGAGGGGCCGTCGCCATCAGCCGTGCTGCCCACACCTGGGGCTCCCCCGGCCCCGGGCCCACGACTGGAGCCCGGCAGGAACAGGGGGCCGTCGCCCCTGCCCCACAGCCCGTCCCCTCCTCCCTTGGGCTCTGGCGCAGCCCCTCGTCCCGTGCAAACCAAGCACAAACGCAGCCGCGAGGGCAAAAGGGACCGCAGGTCTTTATTCAGTCACGCACCCAGCCAGTCCCGGGAGCCGCTCTGCTCCGGGGCTCGGGGCCCCCGATGCTCCCTCTGCCCCTCCGACACCTCGGCAGTCCTTCCCGCAGCTGCGCCCGTTGCTCCAGCAGGGAACAGTCGGTCAGTCCGCTCCCGGAGCGATGCGCTGCTCGGCAGAGGCCGCCAAAAATGAGGAGCAGGGTGCAGGCCACTACAAGAGAGGAGAAAAGTGACAGATGGCTGGACAGCGGCGGTGTAACGAGAAAGCACGAAGCGGGGAAAGGGACAGCAAGAGAAGCACGGGGACAGGCAGTCCCACAGAGATGGAGAAAGAAGCAGCAGGAAGAGAGGAAGAGTGGCAGCAGAAAGAAGAAGAGGGAGCAGGACAGAGACCGAAAATGAAGAACGGGGAGCAGGAAGGAGATGCAAAAAAAAACCCTGTAGCATTGAAAGAGGAAAAAAGAATAGCGGCAGGGACCTGGGCAAAGAGAGATGAGGAAATAGAATAGAATAGACATGGAGAAAGCAGTAGATCTGTGACGCGCTATGGAGCTGAGAAGGAAGGCCTCAAATCAAGGGACAAGGAGCCAGACAAAAGAGCACCAGAGACAGCAAAAGTACTGACAGGCTACAGAGCAGGAGGAAAGCAAAAGTAGTAACCGGGAGCTGAACAGAAAGAGGGGAAGACGGAAAAAAACGCCACGGGCTGCAGGGCAGAAAGAGGGAGGACCTAAAAGATGGGGACAAGTCAGAGACAGATGGAGAAAGACGGTACACAAGAGCAGAAAAAAAAATAGTCGTAGCAGTGTGGGAAAGAGAGGGAGCCAGGGGAGGGCCCAGGATGCAGAAGAGGGGTGACAGGGCCCCGAGGGCCCAGGACTCACCGCAGCTCTCGCTCTCGGTGCTGCCGGGAGACTTGGACACTTCAGATGCTTCTCTCTCCTTCTCTCTTCCCTTCTTCTTCTGTAACTCAAATCGTTTGGCTCGCCTCCACCTGAGAGAAAATGCATGTGGTTGTCTTAGAGCTCATACGAGACGCGGCTTCCTAGACAAGAAGCCTCACTGCACACTGTATGCAGGAATAGGACAGAGAAAGAGAGAGAATATGATGAGTGGGAAGCAGAACTCACAGATCGAGAGAGAACTTGAATCAGAGGAATAAACAAGGCAGGAAAGAGAGATAAAGACAGGGAAGAAGCCGGAAGAAAAGGGCCTTTCTGGCCTCTACTCGCACCCCCCAGCCTCCCATCTCTTTCCAGCCTCCTTTTTTTCTGGCCTCTACTCTCGCCCCTGGCCTCCCACCCCTCTGCGGCCTCCCACCCCTTTCCGGCCTCCTTTTTTTCTTTCTGGCCTCTACTCTCGCCCCTGGCCTCCCACCCCTCTGCAGCCTCCCACCCCTTTCCGGCCTCCTTTTTTTCTTTCTGGCCTCTACTCTCGCCCCCGGCCTCCCACCCTGCTGCGGCCTCCCACCCCTTTCCGGCCTCCTTCTTTTTCTGGTCTCTACTCTCGCCCCCAGCCTCCCACCCCTCATCAGCCTCCTACCTCCCATTTTGCTGGCCTCTACATAGTTCAGCTTCCCACCCCTCTGCAACCTCCTACCTCTTTCCAGCCTCCACTCCCCGCCCCGAGCTTCCCACCCCCGTCCCCACACACTGACAGAAAGAGAAAAACAACAGTGAACAGGGAAAAAGGTATTAAGAAACAAAGAAAGGGTCAGACGAAGAAGAGGGTGGTTAGGGTTGGAACCCCAACACAAACCAGCAAGGGGCTAGTGGACAGAGAGAGAGGAAGAGAAGAAAGGGCCGGGAAGCAAGACAGAGAAGGAGAGAAAGGCAAAAAGGGAGAGCCGGCTGGACAGGGACGTATAGCAAGAAACAACCAGACAGGCAGCAGGACAGAGACACAGAGACAGAAAAACCGGGGGACAGGAACCAGGACAGAGTGACGGCGAGAGGAAACAAGGGCCAGGGAGCAGGACAGCGATGGAGAAAGAAGCACTGCGGCAGCAGGGTAGAAAGAGAAGGAAGAAAGGCCAGAAGAAGGATGGGGAATGACAGAGAAGGGAAAGAGAAGGACAAGGAGCAGGACAGATTGTCAAAGAAAGGGAGTGGGACAAGGTGATACTGAGAGAGAAAAAGGGGACAGGGAGGCAGGATAAAGTGAAAGACAGGCAAAAATAAGAGACAGGGGAGCAGGACAGAGACGGAGGGGGAAACGCCTCGGCTGGGCAGCAGGAGAGAGAGGCGGAGAAGGGAAAAAACAGCACAAAACCTGGGACGGCCAACCTGGGTGGGCGGGGAGCAGGTCAGAGAGCCGGAGAAAGGAAAAACACTGCTGTGGAGCAGCAGAGGGGAACGGAGAAAGAAAGAGAGCGAGGGGGAGCAGGGCAGAGAAACGGAGAGAGAAAATAAGTGACGGGGAGCAGGGCAGAGCACTAGGAAGACGAAAATAAGACACGGGAGAAGACCGAGGAGCTCAGAGAGAAAGAAGGGTCGAAAGAAAACGCCAGAGAGGTAGAGAAATCAAGAAAAACAGGGACGAGGAGCCTTGCAGAGACGGAGCACGAAAATGTTGGGCCGGTGAGCGCGAAAGAGGGAGAGAGAGACAGGGGCAGGGGGAGGAGATGAAGAAGAAAGGAGAGACAAAGATGGCAATGGAGCACAGGACACACAGGCAGAGAGAGAAAAAGGACAGTGAACAGGAAAAAAGGGACCGAGAAACAAAGAAAGGGTCAGATCTAGACAAAGAGACCAAGAAGAGGGGGGGCGGGGGGGGGGGGGGTGCAGGGAAACCCCAAAACAAACCAGCAAGGGGCTACAGGACGGAGAGAAAGGGCCATGAAGCAGGACAGAGAAGGAGAGAAGGGCAAAAAGGGAGAGCTGGCTGAACAGGGACGTATAGCAAGAAACGACCGGACAGGCAGCAGGACAGAGAAACAGAGCAACAGAGACAGGGAGCCGGCTAAAGAAATTCTGGAGGGAGAAAAAGAGGGAGAGGTAGCAGGACACAAACACAGACAGAAGACGGGAGGTACAGGGAAAGGGAAAGAAAAGGAAAAAGAAAAAAAAAAAACAAACAAAACAATCACAGCAGCGTGGGAGAGAGGAGGATCCAGGGGAGGGCCCGGGACGCAGAAGAGGGGCGACAGGGCCCCGGAGGCCCGCCACTCACCGCAGATCTCACTCTCGGCGCTGCCGGGAGACTCTGCTGCTTCAGGCGCTTCTCTCTCCTGCGCTCCTCCCTTCCTCTTCCGTAACTCCGGTCGCTTGGCTGTCCTACACCTAAGAAAAAACGCGCATGTGTCGCGGCTCTCAGGACACGAGGCTCCCTAGGCACGTAGCCTCGCTCGCTCACGCGCTCCACAACCGTACCATGCTGCTGCTGGTGACACATACAGACCCTGCGGGACACGCTGGCGGCCTGGCCTGCTGCAGGCTACCAAGAGGGAGCCTTCCTCACCCGCAGAGGCAGGCTCTCTCCTGCCTGCGGAGCCAGGCAGCTGCCAGCCAGGTGGCCTTCCATTTTTTCTTCTTCTTCAGCCTTCTCGGGACTCTCCAGCTTCAGCCCCGCCAGCTCCCGTCCGCAGCCACTCAGCGCTCCGCCTCTCCCTTTTCGCCCCCACGACGCCAGGAGACCGAGGCCCGGCACACACAGCCCTCACAAGCCTGGAGCGGGCGCAGCCAACGGCATCCCCAGGGCAGGAACGGACAAACGCGTCCTCAGCGCGGCCCCTGCCACAGAGAAAGAAGCAGCGGCGACCGCGTTAAGGGAGGCCGAGGCACGCTCGAGGCCCAGTGTGCCGCCCGCACCACGGGCCTTGGGGGAGGCCGGGGGCTCCGGGACAGGCTTCAGGGGACGTGCTGGAGCTGGGGGCGGCTGCGCGGGGCGAGCGGGGCCGGGGAGCGCTGCCGAGTTGGGGGGGTGCCCGCCTCCTTCCCCCCTTCCCCTGCGTCACCTCCCGCCTCTGGCCCCGGGGCTGCCCGCACCCGCCTCGCCTCCAGCGCACCGGCAGCCTGTCACAGCGGACGGCTCGAAGCTTCCCGTCCCACCACCCTCGGGCAGCCACCACGCACCCCCGCACCCGTCGCAGGGGAGCCCGCGCCTCACGGCTGGCCTCTCTGCTCCCCCGCCGCCCCGGCACCCGACACCAGGGCGCCGCCATGCTGCTGCGCCGCACCGCGCATGCGCCACGTGCCGACGGCGCGCCGGAGTGGCCAGTCCCCAGTCCCTGCGCGGAACGCCGAGCTGCAGTACCGCATCGCGGCCAGGGGACGGCGCCAGCGGACACGGCGCGGCGCCCACGCCCGGCCCCACCTCCGGGTCCAGGCAGCGCGCGCCGCCGGCACGGGGCGGCGCCGCCGGCACGGGGCGGCACCTCCGCACGGCTCCGGGCAGCGCCCTGCCGCGCGCCTCCCGCTCCGAGCAGCCCCCGACTCGCGGCTCCGAGACGGCGCCGCACCCCCGCCGCTCCTTGCCCCCGACCCGGACCCCGACCTCCCGGGGGCTTTTCCCCAGGACCTGCCACTCCATCCACACCCCCACACACCCCGCGCTCACCTTCTCCCTCGCTGCAGCCGCAACCCGGCTACGGCTCCGCTCCTCCCTCGACTCGCACCGGCCCCTCCACAGCCACCCGGGCCACGGCAGCACCGGGCCCTCCACCGGCAGAGGGAGGGGCCGTCGCCATCAGCCGTGCTGCCCGCACCTGGGGCTCCTCCGGCTCCGGCCCACGGCTGGATCCCACGGTGCCGTCATTGGGCAAACACAAAGACCCTCTGAAGCCGTTTGGGCATTTCAGCAAGCAGGCAGGCGTCCTTTATTGCAGCACCGGACACACAGGGCACGGCTCCTCCCAGCGCGCACAGCACCTGTGCCACTCGAGCGGCAGTACCGAATTTTGGTCACCGGGTGGCAGCAGCGAGCTCTTGGACACGGCGCCACCGCGCATTCGCGTCTCCCGAGCCGCAGTACCGAACTTTGCTCACCGGGTGGCAGCAGCGAGCTCTTGGACTCGGCGCCACCGCGCATTGGCGCCACCCGAGCCGCAGTAACGAACTTTGCTCACCGGGTGGCAGCAGCGAGCCCTGCGGCACGCCCGGTCGAGGCGCGGCCGCACCGCTTTCTGGGGACCGGACGCAGCGGGAAGGCTGCAGAAAAACACACGGAACTGACCACAGAACTACCCTTCGTCCCGCGCAGCGGGGGCTGTGGCGGGACCAAGCACAACGCCTCGTCGCACATGCCCGAGAGCAATGCGGCTGCCCGGCAGCCGAGTCCCTGAAAACGACACCTCCCGGCATGCCCTGGCTAGCAGGGCTCGGCCGCCCGGCAGCCGGAAGACTACACCTCCCGGCATGCCCCGGGGAGTAGCGTGACCGACAGCGCGCCCCGCGCCCCAGCACTACAGCTCCCAGCACGCCGCGGGAGCTGCGGGCCTCGGCTTGCGGGGACACCGTGCCCGAAACGGCGCTGGACCCCCGCCGCTCCTTGCCTCGCACACGGACCCCGCTCGGCAGGTACCGTCGCCCGCCTCGGGGCTTTCCCCGGGACCCGCCGCTCCATCGACCGCCCCGCGCTCACCTTCTCCCTCCCTGCAGCCGCAGCCCGGTCACGGCTCCGCTCCTCCCTCGGCTCGCACCGGCCCCTCCACGGCCACCCCGGTCACGGCAGCACCGGGCCCTCCACCGGCAGAGGGAGGGGCCGTCGCCATCAGCCGTGCTGCCCACACCTGGGGCTCCCCCGGCCCACGGCTGGAGCCCGGCAGGAACAGGGGGCCGTCGCCCCTGCCCCACAGCCCGTCCCCTCCTCCCCTGGGCTCTGGCGCAGCCCCTCGTCCCGTGCAAACCACGCACAAACGCAGCCGCGAGGGCAAAAGGGACCGCAGGTCTTTATTCAGTCACGCACCCAGCCAGTCCCGGGAGCCGCTCTGCTCCGGGGCTCGGGGCCCCCGATGCTCCCTCTGCCCCTCCGACACCTCGGCAGTCCTTCCCGCAGCTGCGCCCGTTGCTCCAGCAGGGAACAGTCGGTCAGTCCGCTCCAGGAGCGATGCGCTGCTCGGCAGAGGCCGCCAAAAATGAGGAGCAGGGTGCAGGCCACTACAAGAGAGGAGAAAAGTGACAGCGGCGGTGTAACGAGAAAGCACGAAGCAGGGAAAGGGACAGCGAGAGAAGGACGGGGACAGGCAGTCCCACAGAGACGGAGAAAGAAGCAGCAGGAAGAGAGGAAGAGTGGCAGCAGAAAGAAGGAGAGGGAGCAGGACAGAGACCGAAAAAGGATGGGGGAGCAGGACAGAGGCGCAGAAAAAACCTGCAACGGGCAGCACGACAGGAAGGGAGGAAAAATGAATAGGGGCAGGGACCCGGACTGAGACAGATGGGGAAAGACAAAAAAAAAAAGCTACAAAAACAGGGCAGAGAGGGAGGAATGAGACAACATGGACAGGGAGCCGGGAACGCAAACGACGGAGGGAAGGGGCGAGGGTGGGCAGGACAACACGAAACAAACCACATAGCTACACGCTACAGGGAAAAGAGGGAAGACTTAAGAAGTAGGGAGCGGGAGCTGAACAAAAGAGAGCCAGAGAGCAAAAAGCCAGAGAGTAATGCGTACAGAAAGAAAGGGGGGGGGATTCTAAAACAGGGTCATCGGGGAGACAGACACAAGTAAGAAGGACAAAGGACAAAAGCAACAGGCTACGAGGTGGAGAGGGAAGAATCAATGAATATGGACAGAGCGCTGGCCAGAGAGAGACCGAGAAAGGCAAAAGATGGCACGGGTGACAGGGCAGAGAGGAAGGAATTTAAAAACCAGGCACAGGGAGTCGGACAGAGGGAAAGGCAGAAATAAAAGGAGAAAAAGTGACGGGCCACGGGGCAGAGAGGGAGGAATGGATAAAGAGCAACAGGGGACCGGACAGAGCACAATGGAGAATGGAAAAAAAGCAAAAGCACGCTCCAGGGAAGACGGAGGGATTGAAGAACCGCGACCAGGAGCTGGACAGCGAGACACAGAGGAAGACCAAAAAAACCAACGAAACAAAACCAGTGATGGGCTACAAGATGGGCTGGGGGAAGCAAAAAGCAGCGCCAGGGAGCTGGACACAGAGAGATGGAGACAGACAGACCAATAGCGTGGGGCTACAGGGGGCAGAGGGACGAATTAAACACTGAGGACGGGGAGCCAGACAGAGAGAGAGGGAGATCGCGGAGAACAGTGGTGGGTGCAGGAAGAAGAGGTAAGAGTTAATAAATGGGGACAGGGAGCCGCACAGGGAGGGACCGAGAAAGGCAAACACAGCAGCAGGGCATAGGGCAGAGAGGAAGAACTAAAAAACAAGGGCAGTGAGACAGACATAGAGAGATGGAGAAAAGAAAAAAGCAATGGGTGATGTGGCAGAGAGGGAGGACTTAAAAACAGGCACGGGAAGCAAGAAAGACTGAAAGGCGGGGGGGCGGGGCTGAATCCAATAGGCAACAGGATGGAGAGGGAGGACTTAAAAGTGAGGGACGAGAAGCTGGGAAGACAGAGAGGTGGAGAAAGAAACAGAATCACAACACGCTACAGTGCCAAGAAGGAAGAAGCTGAACAACAGGGACAGGGAGCCAGACAAAGAGAGCCAGAGAAAGAAAAAATACCGACGGGCCACAGGACAGAGAGGGAGGAATGAAACAATAGGGATCCGGAGCCGGGCAGTCAGAGAGGGAGGAAGAAGAAATAGCCAGGGGCAATAAGGCAGAGAGAGAAGGCGGCAAAAACAGGGATCTGGACCAGATCGATGACAAAAGACAAGGCTATAGGGAGGAGAGGGAGGAATGCAAAGACAGGGACGAGGCGCCAGATGCGGAGCAAGGCATACGGGAAGTACAGCGACAGCTAGAGAGCAGAGAGGGAGGAATTAAACCACAGGGATAGGGAGCCGGGGAGGGAGCTGGAAAAAGGGATGCAGGAGGGGAGACGAGGAGGAATTAAAAAATTGGGATCCAGAGACCGAGAAAGAAGTAAAATTGCCACAGGCTAAAGGGCCCAGAAGGAAGAAATTGAAAACCAGGGAGCAGAAGCCAGCCAGAGAGAGACGCAGAAAGGAAAAACCACGGTGGGCTCCCAGACGGAGAGGGAGGAATTTCAAAAAGGAAGGCAGCGGGAGCCATGCAGAGAGAGACAGAAAAAGGGAAGATAGCAACAGGCCACAGGGCAGCGAGGGAAGAATTGAAAAGCAGGGACAGGAAGCCGGACAGAGCGCAATGGAGAAAGAAATGGCCGGGGGGGAAACACACCACCACCACCTGCGACAGGCTACAGGGCTAGCCCAAGCTGGCCAGTGGAAATACTCTGTACCACAGACGTCACGCGCAGCTTAGGAATGGGGGCTGGCTGCGGGGCAGGCATCGGCTGTTCTCGTTGCCGCGAGTTGGAACCCGCTCTCGTCCGGGAGGTCAAACTATTTTGGAATTTAGCGAAACTTGCGATTTCCGGGTTCCGCAATCGCTGCTCGGGGACTGCCTGTGCACCGGTCATCGGGTGGTGAGAGAAACTGTACTGCGTATAGTTTGGTTCGCATGTGCGTTGTTGCCATTATTGTTATTATCATCGTTATTAGCATTACCAGCAGTATTTCCTTTGTTGCCTTACTAAACTGTCTTTATCTCAAGCGACAAGTTTTACCTTTGGTCCATGTCTCCTCCGCGTCCCGCTGGGGAGGGAACGGGGCGGGGGTGGGGGCTGTGAGCGAGCGGCTCGCTAGTGCTTAGTTGCCGGCTGCCGGGTTAAACCACGACAGACAGAGAGGGAGGGATTAAAAAAAACAGGACTGGGAGCAATCTACAGAGAGACGTCCGGGAACGAAAGTGTAAACAGCACCGCGTACGTGGCAGAGAGGGAGGAACTCAACAAAAATAATAAGTAAAGACAGGGAGCCGGACAGAGGGACACAGAGACAGAGAAAACAGCAACGGGCTACAAGACAGAGAGGGAGGGATTAAAAAATCCTGGCAGGGAGCCGGACCGGGAGAGACGGCAAAAGAAACGAAATCGCACCGTGGCACAGGGCCGAGGAGGACAAAATTGAAAGACAGGGCCTGGGAACTGGAAAGAGAGAGCCAGAGAATGAAAGAACTCCTGATGGGCTCTAGGGCAGAGACAGGAGGAGTGAAAAAACAGGGGCGGGGAGACAGAGAGAGAGAAATAAGAGGGGGGGAAAGCAACAGGCCACAGGCTCCAGAGGGAGGAAGTGCGAAAGAGGGGCTGGGAGCCGCACAGGGAGAGGGTGGAGAAACAGACCTGCAGAAGTGACAGGCTACGGGGCAGAGAGGGAGGAACTTAAAAAAATCAGGACCTTGAGCCAGACCGAGAGAGACGGAGAAAATAAAAATGGCGACGGGTAACAGGGCAGAGGGGGAGGACCTAAAAGATGGGGACAGGGAGCTGGTCAGACAGAGATGGAGAAAGCAGGTACACGGGAGAAGGGAGGGGGTTGGGGGAGGCAGGGAGAAAAAAATAGAACAAAAATCACAGCAGTGTGGGAAAGAGAGGGATCCAGGGGAAAGCCTGGATGCAGAAGAGGGGCGACGGGGCCCCGAGGGCCCGGCACTCACCGCAGCTCTCGCTCTCGGCGCTGCCGGGAGACTCTGCCGCTTCAGACGCTTCTCTCTCCTGCTCTCCTGCACTCCTCTTCCGTACCTCCGGTCGCTTGGCTGTCCCCCACCTAAGAGAAAACGTCCATGTCTCGCAGCTCTTACGAGACGAGGCTCCCTAGGCACGTAGCCTCGCTTGCTCGCGCACTACGCGCAGGAACAGGACAGAGGGAAAGAGAGAGAGACAGAGAGAGAATGACGAGCGGGCAGCAGAACTGACGGATCGAGAGAGAAACTGAATCAGGGGAATAAAGAACGCTGGAGGGAGACACAAGTAGAGGGAACAAGCCAGATGGACGGGGGCAGGAGACACACAGATCAGGCCAAAGAGGTGGAGAAAGTAAAATCAGTGATGGGCTAGAAAAAAGGCCAAGGAGCAGGACAGAGGAGAATAACGGGACAGCAAGCTGGACACGGGCATATGGCGAGAAACAAAGGGACAGGCAGCAGTAGGGAGATACACAGACAAAGAGTTACGGGGAGGATGGAGGACAGAGAGAAGAAGAGAAAAGGGACAGGGAGGGGGCACAGATGGAGAAAGAAACACTGCCCAGAGAGAGAGGAAGAAAGCGACAGGACAGAGGCAGAGAGGTAGAGAAAGGAAGAAAAAAGTAGCGACGAGTAGGAGGCCAGAGGGACAAGGAAAAGACAGGAGGAAGGACAGAGTGACAGAGAAAACAGGTGAGGGACAGGACGCCAGAAGGAAAGGTACTGTGAAAGAGAGAGCACGACAGGGAGCAGGACGCTGGGACAGACAGCAAACGAGAGCAACAGAGAGAACGGCAGCGAGGCGGAGCACGAGAGAAAACAGGGACTGAGAGCAAGACCGAGGGGTGAAGCAATAAATAATGGGGCTGGGGAGCAGGACAGCAGAAAAGAGACACAGAGAAGGGGGACACATAACACAACTCCAAATTGAGAAGGAGAAGAAGAGCACAGAGGGTCACAGACAAAAAGAGAGGGACGGCAGAAAGAGAAGAACAAGACGAGGGAGAAGGACTGAGGAGCAGAGAGAAAAAGGGTACAGGGAAAAGGACAGAGATGCAGAAAACAAGGAAAGACTGGAGCCAGAGCACAGGGCAAAACTGACAAGGACAGGGAGCGGGACAAAGGGACGGAGGAGGAAAAAACAGCGATGGGCCGCAGCACAGAGGAAGAGAGAGAAAAAGAGCAAGAAGAGCAAGGGAAGAAGAATGACAGAAGGGTGTTGACAGGGACACGTACAAAGGGGGCTCGGGGGACACACACATCGGAAGGGTAGAAAGGAAAGGGAGGGATGGGGAGCAAGACAGCGTGATAGAGCGAGACGGAGGAAGTGGAGTGCAAGGACACAGAAAAGCAGAGGTACTGGGAAGAGGAAAGAACGTCAGGGAGAGAAAGGCAAGGGTGGGGAGCAGGAGAGAGAGAGGTAGAGAATGAAAAAACAGCCATGGTCAGAAGAATAGAAATGCAGAGAATAAAAAATTACTTCCAGGCAGCAGGACAGAGGGACAGAGCAAGAGGAAAAAAAAAAAAACAACAGGGAGAAGGATGGGTAACACACAGCAGGACACTGCGAGAGTGAGAGGACAGAATACACAGAGCAAGGCAGAGGAATGAAGCGAGGGAAAAAAAAAAAAAAAAACCACCCAGCAAACAGAAAGGGAACTGGACAGAACTAGGCAGCAGGGCAGAGAGACGGAGAAAGAAAAAACAGGGACAGAGGGATAGAGAGGCAAAGAGAGGGATGGGGACCAGGACGGTGGGATACAAACAGGGAGTAGGACGCGAGATCGCAGAGAGAGTGAGGTCCAGGGAAGCGGAAAGAATGACAGAGAGAAAAAGGAGGGAGGGACGGGGAGCAGGGCAGAGAAACGGAGAGAGAAAATAAGCGATGGGGAGCAGGGCAGAGCACTAGGAAGAGGAAAATAAGACAAGGGAGAAGACCCGAGGAGCTCAGAGAGAAAGAAAGGTCGAAAGAAAACGCCAGAGAGGTAGAGAAATCAAGAAAAACAGGGACGAGGAGCCTTGCAGAGACGGAGCAAGAAAGCGTAGGGCCGGTGAGCGCGAAAGAGGGAGAGAGAGATGGGGGCAGGGGGAGGAGATGAAGAAGAAAGGAGAGACAAAGACGGCAACAAAGCACACGACACAGAGACAAAGAAAGGGTCAGATCTAGACAAAGAGACCCAGAAGGGGTGGGGTGGTGGTGGGGTGCCGGGGAGGGAACCCCAAAACAAACCAGCAAGGAGCTAGAGGACAGAGAGACAGAAGAAGAGAAGAAAGGACAAGGAAGCAGGACAGAGGAGGAGAGAAAGGCAAAAAGGGAGAGCCGGCTGGACAGCGAGGTCTAGCAAGAAACAACCAGACAGGCAGCAGGACAGAGAAACAGAAAAACCGGGGCACAGGAACCAGGACAGAGGGACGGCGAGAGGAAACAAGGGCCAGGGAGCAGGACAGCGGTGGAGAAAGAAGCACTGCGGCAGCAGGGTAGAAAGAGAAGGAAGAAAGGCCAGAAGAAGGATGGGGAATGATAGAGAAGGGAAAGCGAAGGACAAGGAGCAGGACAGATTGTCAGAGAAAGGGAGTGGGACAAGGTGATACTGAGAGAGAAAAAGGGGACAGGGAGGCAGGATAAAGAGAAAGACAGGCAAAAATAAGAGACAGGGGAGCAGGACAGAGACGGAGGGGGAAAAGCCTCAGTGGGCAGCAGGAGAGAGAGGCGGAAAAGGGAAAAAACAGCACCGGGCTGAGGGACAGTGAGGGAGGAATTAAAAAAACAGACACAGGGAGCAGGACAAAATGACAGAGAGAGAAAAGGGACAGAGAGCAGGACAGCATGGGGGGGAGGGGGGGGGAAGTAACCGTGACGGGCAGTGGGAGAGACGTATGGAGAAAGAAAAAAATACCGAGGAAGAGAGAAAGGAAAGAAGGGACAGCTATCTGCACAGGGGGATAGAGAAATAAAGGATGGGAGAGGGAATGGTGCAGAGAGAGAAAGGCAGAAAAAACAGCAAGAGGAAGCAGGGCACCAGGACAGCAAGAAGAGAAAGGAAAGGGACAGGAATCTGGACAGAGACGGGAAAAAAGCAGCGGGGACACACGAAAAGAGACAGAAAGAGAAGGGCATAAAAGGACAGATCAGGACAGCTGCAGGATGGAGACGCAGAACAAAACCTGGGAAGGTCAACCAGGGTCGGGGGGGAGCAGGTCAGAAAGCTGGAGAAAGGAACAACACTGCTGTGGAGCAGCAGAGGGGGATGGAGAAAGAGACAGAGGGTGGGGGAGCAGGGCAGAGAAACGGGAGAAAGAAAACAAGCGATGGGGAGCAGGGCAGAGCACTAGGAAGAGGAAAATAAGATAAGGGAGAAGACCGAGGAGCTCAGAGAGAAAGAAAGGTCGAAAGAAAACGCCAGAGAGGTAGAGAAATCAAGAAAAACAGGGACGAGGAGCCTTGCAGAGACGGAGCAAGAAAGCGTAGGGCCGGTGAGCGAGAGATGGGGGCAGGGGGAGGAGATGAAGAAGAAAGGAGAGACAAAGATGGCAACGGAGCGCAGGACACACAGACAGAGAGAGAAAAAGGACAGCGAACAGGAAAAAAGGGACCGAGAAACAAAGAAAGGGTCAGATCTAGACAAAGAGACCAAGAAGGGGGCGGGGGTGCAGGAAAACCCCAAAACAAACCAGCAAGGGGCTAGAGAACAGAGAGAGAGAGAAAGACAAGAAAGGGCCATGAAGCAGGACAGAGAAGGAGAGAAAGGCAAAAAAGGGAGAGCCGGCTGAACAGGGACGTATAGCAAGAAACGACCGGACAGGCAGCAGGACAGAGAAATAGAGACAGGGAGCCAGCTAGAGAAATTCTGGAGGGAGAAAAAGAGGGAGAGGGAGCAGGACACAAACACAGACAGAAGGCGGGAGGTACAGGGAAAGGAAAAGAAAAAGAAAAAAAAAAAAAAATCACAGCGGCGTGGGAGAGAGAGGGATCCAGGGGACAGCTCGGGACGCAGAAGAGGGGCGACAGGGCCCCGAGGGCCTGGCACTCACCGCAGCTCTCGCTCTCGGCGCTGCCGGGAGACTCTGCCGCTTCAGACGCTTCTCTCCCCTGCTCTCCTCCCTTCCTCTTCCGTAACTCCGGTCGCTTGGCTGTCCTCTACCTAAGAGAAAACACGCATGTCTCGCAGCTCTGACGAGACGAGGTTCCCTAGGCACGTAACCTCGCTCGCGCGCTCCACAACCGTACCATGCTGCTGCTGGTGACACATACAGACCCTGCGGGGCACGCTGGCGGCCTGGCCTGCTGCGGGCTACCAAGAGGGAGCCTTCCTCACCCGCAGAGGCAGGCTCTCTCCTGCCTGCAGCGCCAGGCAGCTGCCAGCCTGGTGGCCTTCCATTTCTTCTTCAGCCTTCTCGGGACTCTCCAGCTTCAGCCACGCCAGCTCCTGTCCGCAGCCACTCAGCGCTCCGCCTCTCCCTTTTCGCCACCAGGAGAGCGAGGCCCGGCACACGCAGCCCACACAAGCCTGGAGCGGGCGCAGCCAACGGCATCCCCAGGGCAGGAACGGACAAACTCGTCCTCAGCGCGGCCCCTGCCACAGAGAAAGAAGCAGCGGCGACCGCGTTAAGGGAGACTGAGGCACGCTCGAGGGCCAGCGTGCCGCCCGCACCACGGGCCTTGGGGGAGGCCGGGGGCTCCGGGACAGGCTTCAGGGGACGTGCTGGAGCTGGCGGCGGCTGCGCGGGGCGAGCGGGGCCGGGGGAGCGCTGGCGAGCTGCGGGGGGTGCCCGCCTCCTTCCCCTCTTCCCTTCCATCACCTCCCGCCTCTGGCCCCGGGGCTGCCCGCACCCGGCTCGCCTCCAGCGCACCAGCAGCCCGCCGCAGCGGGCGGCTCGAAGCTTCCCGTCCCACCACCCTCGGGCAGCCACCACGCAGCCCCGCACCCGCCGGAGGGGAGCCCGCGCCTCACCGCTGGCCTCTCTACTCCCGCGCCGCCCCAGCACCCGCCACCCGGCCGCCGCCATGCCGCTCAGCCGCACCGCGCATGCGCCACGCGCCGACGGCGCGCCGGAGGGGCCAGTCCCTGCGCGGAGCGCCGGGCTGCAGTACCGCATTGCGGCCAGAGGGCGGCGACAGCGGGTAAGGCGCGGCGCCGCCGCCCGGCTCCGGCTGCGGCTGCGGCTCCGGCTCCGGGCAGCCCGCGCCGCCGCCACGGGGCGGCACCCCCGCACGGCTCCGGGCAGCGCCCTGCCGCGCGCCTCCCACTCCGGGCAGCCCCCGACTCGCGGCTCCGACACGGCGCTGCACCCCGGCCGCTCCTTGCCCCCGACACGGACCCCGCCCTCCCGGGGGCTTTTCCCCGGGACCCGCCGCTCCATCCACCCCTTCCCACACCCCGCGCTCACCTTCTCCCTCGCTGCAGCCGCAACCCGGCTACGGCTCCGCTCCTCCCTCGGCTCGCACCGGCCCCTCCACAGCCACCCGGGCCACGGCAGCACCGGGCCCTCCACCGGCAGAGGGAGGGGCCGTCGCCATGAGCCCCGCTGCCCGCACCTGGGGCTCCTCCGGCCCCGGCCCACGGCTTGGAGCCCACGATGCCGTCATTGGGCAAACACAAAGACTCTCTGAAGCCGTTTGGGCATTTCAGCAAGCAGGCAGGCGTTCTTTATTGCAGCGCCGGACACACGGGGCACGGCTCCTCTCAGCGCGCACAGCACCTGCGCCACTCGAGCGGCAGTACCGAACTTTGCTCACCGGGTGGCAGCAGCGAGCGCTTGACACGGCGCACCGCGCATTGGCGCCTCCCGAGCCGCAGTACCGCACTTTGCTCACCGGGTGGCAGCAGCGAGCCCTTGACACGGCGGACCGCGCATTGGCGCCACCCGAGCCGCAGTACCGCACTTTGCTCACCGGGTGGCAGCAGCGAGCCCCGCGGCACGCGCTCTCCAGGCGCGGCCGCACCGCTTTCCGGGGACCGGGCGCAGCGGGAAGGCTGCAGAAACACACGGAACCGGCCACAGAACTACCCTTCGTCCCGCGCAGCGGGGGCTGTGGCGGGACCAAGGACGACGCTTCGCCGCACATGCCCGAGAGCACTGCGGCTGCCCGCCAGCCGGGTCCCTGAAAACGACACCTCCCGGCATGCCCTGGCCAGCGCGACTCGGCCGCCCGGCAGCCCGAAGACTACACCTCCCGGCATGCCCCGGGGAGCAGCGCGGCCGACAGCGCGCCCCGCGCCCCAGCACTACAGTTCCCAGCACGCCGCGGGAGCTGCGGGCCTCGGCTTGCGGGGTCACCGTGCCCGAAACGGAGCCGGACCCCCGCCGCTCCTCGCCTCCCACACTGACCCCGCTCGGCAGATACCCCCGCCCGCCTCCCGGAGGCTTTCCCCGGGACCCGCCGCTCCATCGGCCGCCCCGCCCACCCCACGCTCACCTTCTCCTTCGCTGCAGCCGCAGCCCGGCCACGGCTCCGCTCCTCCCTCGGCTCGCACCGGCCCCTCCACGGCCACCCGGGCCACGGCAGCACCGGGCCCTCCACCGGCAGAGGGAGGGGCCGTCGCCGTCAGCCCCGCTGCCCGCACCCGGGGCTCCCCCGGCCCCGGCCCACGGCTGGAGCCCGGCAGGAACAGGGGGCCGCCGCCCCAGCCCCACAGCCCGTCCCCTCCTCCCCTGGCCTCTGGTGCAGCCCCTCGTCCCGTGCAAACCAAGCACAAACGCAGCCGCGAGGGCAAAAGGGACCGCAGGTCTTTATTCAGTCACGCACCCAGCCAGTCCCGGGAGCCGCTCTGCGCCGGGGCTCGGGCCCCCGACGCTCCCTCTGCCCCTCCGACACCTCGGCACTCCTTCCCGCAGCTGCGCCCGTTGCTCCAGCGGGGGAACAGTCAGTCAGTCGGCTCCCGGAGCGACGCGCTGCTCGGCAGAGGCTGCCAAAAATGAGGAGCAGGGTGCAGGCCACTACAAGAGAGGAGAAAAGTGACAGATGGCTGGACAGCGGCGGTGTAACGAGAAAGCACGAAGCAGGGAAAGGGACAGCGAGGACCCGGACTGAGACAGACGGGGAAAGACTAAAAAAAAAGCTACAAAAACAGGGCAGAGAGGGTGGAATGAGACAACATGGACGGGGAGCCGGGACCGCAAACGACGGAGGGAAGGGGCGAGAGCGGGTAGGACAGCACGAAACAAACCACATAGCTACACGCTACAGGGAAAAGAGGGAAGACTTAAGAAGTAGGGAGCGGGAGCTGAACAAAAGAGAGCCAGAGAGCAAAAAGCCCAAGAGCAATGTGTACAGAAAGAAAGGGGGGGATTCTAAAACAGGGTCATGAGGGAGACAGACACAAGTAAGAAGGACAAAGGACAAAAGCAACAGGCTGCGAGGTGGAGAGGGAAGAATCGATGAATAAGGACAGAGCGCTGGCCAGAGCGAGACCGAGAAAGGCAAAAGATGGCACGGGTGACAGGGCAGAGAGGGAGGAATTTAAAAACCAGGCACAGGGAGTCGGACAGAGGGAAAGGCAGAAATAAAAGGAGAAGAAGTGACGGGGCACGGGGCAGAGAGGGAGGAATGGATAAAGAGCAACAGGGGACCGGACAGAGCACAGTGGAGAATGGAAAAAAAGCAAAAAGCACGCTCCAGGGAAGACGGAGGGATTGAAGAACAGCGACCAGGAGCTGGACAGCGAGACACAGAGGAAGACCAAAAAACCAACGAAACAAAACCAGTGATGGGCTACAAGATGGGCTGGGGGAAACCAAAAACAGCGCCAGGGAGCTGGACACAGAGAGATGGAGACAGACAGACCAATAGCGTGGGGCTACAGGGGGCAGAGGGACGAATTAAACACTGAGGACGGGGAGCCACACAGAGAGAGATGGGGATCGCAGAGAACAGTGGTGGGTGCAGGAAGAAGAGGCAGGAGTTAATAAATGGGGACAGGGAGCCTCACAGGGAGGGACCGAGAAAGGCAAACACAGCAGCAGGGCATAGGGCAGAGAGGAAGAACTAAAAAACGGGGGCAGTGAGACACACGTAGAGAGATGGAGAAAAGAAAAAAGCAATGGGTGATGTGGCAGAGAGGGAGGACTTAAAAAACAGGCACGGCAAGCAAGAAAGACTGAAGGGGGGGGTGGGGGGCAGGGCTGAATCCAACAGGCAACAGGACGGAGAGGGAGGACTTAGAAGTGAGGGACGAGGAGCTGGGAAGACAGAGAGGTGGAGAAAGAAACAGAGTCACAACACGCTACAGTGCCAAGAAGGAAGAAGCTGAACAACAGGGACAGGGAGCCAGACAAAGAGAGCTAGAGAAAGAAAAAATACCGACGGGCTACAGGACAGAGAGGGAGGAATGAAACAATAGGGATCTGGAGCCGGGCAGTCAGAGCGGGAGGAAGAAAAAATAGCCAGGGGCAGTAAGGCAGAGAGAGAAGGCGGCAAAAACAGGGATGTGGACCAGAGAGATGACAAAAGACAAGGCTATAGGGAGGAGAGGGAGCAATGCAAAGACAGGGACGAGGCGCCAGATGCGGAGCAAGGCATACGGGAAGTACAGCGACAGCTAGAGAGCAGAGAGGGAGGAATTAAAACACAGGGATAGGGAGCCGGGGAGGGAGCTGGAAAAAGGGGCGGGGGAGGGGAGACGAGGAGGAATTAAAAAATTGGGATCCAGAGCCCGAGAAAGAAGTAAAATTGCCACAGGCTAAAGGGCCCAGAAGGAAGAAATTGAAACCCAGGGAGCAGAAGCCAGCCAGAGAGAGACGCAGAAAGGAAAAACCACGGTGGGCTCCCAGACGGAGAGGGAGGAATTTCAAAAAGGAAGGCAGCGGGAGCCATGCAGAGAGAGACAGAAAAAGGGAAGATAGCAACGGGCCACAGGGCAGCGAGGGAAGAATTGAAAAGCAGGGACAGGAAGCCAGACAGAGCGCAATGGAGAAAGAAATGGCCGGGGGGGAAACACACCACCAACCACCTGCGACAGGCTACAGGGCTAGCCCAAGCTGGCCAGTGGAAATACTCTGTACCACAGACGTCACGCGCAGCTTAGGAATGGGGGCTGGCTGCGGGGCAGGCATCGGCTGTTCTCGTTTCCGCGAGTTGGAACCCGCTCTCGTCCGGGAGGTCAAACTATTTTGGAATTTAGCGAAACTTGCGATTTCCGGGTTCCGCAATCGCTGCTCGGGGACTGCCTGTGCACCGGTCATCGGGTGGTGAGAGAAACTGTACTGCGTATAGTTTGGTTCGCATGTGCGTTGTTGCCATTATTGTTATTATCATCGTTATTAGCATTACCAGCAGTATTTCCTTTGTTGCCTTACTAAACTGTCTTTATCTCAAGCGACAAGTTTTACCTTTGGTCCATGTCTCCTCCGCGTCCCGCTGGGGAGGGAACGGGGCGGGGGTGGGGGCTGTGAGCGAGCGGCTCGCTAGTGCTTAGTTGCCGGCTGCCGGGTTAAACCACGACAGACAGAGAGGGAGGGATTAAAAAAAACAGGACTGGGAGCAATCTACAGAGAGACGTCCGGGAACGAAAGTGTAAACAGCACCGCGTACGTGGCAGAGAGGGAGGAACTCAACAAAAATAATAAGTAAAGACAGGGAGCCGGACAGAGGGACACAGAGACAGAGAAAACAGCAACGGGCTACAAGACAGAGAGGGAGGGATTAAAAAATCCTGGCAGGGAGCCGGACCGGGAGAGACGGCAAAAGAAACGAAATCGCACCGTGGCACAGGGCCGAGGAGGACAAAATTGAAAGACAGGGCCTGGGAACTGGAAAGAGAGAGCCAGAGAATGAAAGAACTCCTGACGGGCTCTAGGGCAGAGACAGGAGGAGTGAAAAAACAGGGGCGGGGAGACAGAGAGAGAGAAATAAGAGGGGGGGAAAGCAACAGGCCACAGGCTCCAGAGGGAGGAAGTGCGAAAGAGGGGCTGGGAGCCGCACAGGGAGAGGGTGGAGAAACAGACCTGCAGAAGTGACAGGCTACGGGGCAGAGAGGGAGGAACTTAAAAAAATCAGGACCTTGAGCCAGACCGAGAGAGACGGAGAAAATAAAAATGGCGACGGGTAACAGGGCAGAGGGGGAGGACCTAAAAGATGGGGACAGGGAGCTGGTCAGACAGAGATGGAGAAAGCAGGTACACGGGACAAGGGAGGGGGTTGGGGGAGGCAGGGAGAAAAAAATAGAACAAAAATCACAGCAGTGTGGGAAAGAGAGGGATCCAGGGGAAAGCCTGGATGCAGAAGAGGGGCGACGGGGCCCCGAGGGCCCGGCACTCACCGCAGCTCTCGCTCTCGGCGCTGCCGGGAGACTCTGCCGCTTCAGACGCTTCTCTCTCCTGCTCTCCTGCACTCCTCTTCCGTACCTCCGGTCGCTTGGCTGTCCCCCACCTAAGAGAAAACGTCCATGTCTCGCAGCTCTTACGAGACGAGGCTCCCTAGGCACGTAGCCTCGCTTGCTCGCGCACTACGCGCAGGAACAGGACAGAGGGAAAGAGAGAGAGAGACAGAGAGAGAATGACGAGCGGGCAGCAGAACTGACGGATCGAGAGAGAAACTGAATCAGGGGAATAAAGAACGCTGGAGGGAGACACAAGTAGAGGGAACAAGCCAGATGGACGGGGGCAGGAGACACACAGATCAGGCCAAAGAGGTGGAGAAAGTAAAATCAGTGATGGGCTAGAAAAAAGGCCAAGGAGCAGGACAGAGGAGAATAACGGGACAGCAAGCTGGACACGGGCATATGGCGAGAAACAAAGGGACAGGCAGCAGTAGGGAGATACACAGACAAAGAGTTACGGGGAGGATGGAGGACAGAGAGAAGAAGAGAAAAGGGACAGGGAGGGGGCACAGATGGAGAAAGAAACACTGCCCAGAGAGAGAGGAAGAAAGCGACAGGACAGAGGCAGAGAGGTAGAGAAAGGAAGAAAAAAGTAGCGACGAGTAGGAGGCCAGAGGGACAAGGAAAAGACAGGAGGAAGGACAGAGTGACAGAGAAAACAGGTGAGGGACAGGACGCCAGAAGGAAAGGTACTGTGAAAGAGAGAGCACGACAGGGAGCAGGACGCTGGGACAGACAGCAAACGAGAGCAACAGAGAGAACGGCAGCGAGGCGGAGCACGAGAGAAAACAGGGACTGAGAGCAAGACCGAGGGGTGAAGCAATAAATAATGGGGCTGGGGAGCAGGACAGCAGAAAAGAGACACAGAGAAGGGGGACACATAACACAACTCCAAATTGAGAAGGAGAAGAAGAGCACAGAGGGTCACAGACAAAAAGAGAGGGACGGCAGAAAGAGAAGAACAAGACGAGGGAGAAGGACTGAGGAGCAGAGAGAAAAAGGGTACAGGGAAAAGGACAGAGATGCAGAAAACAAGGAAAGACTGGAGCCAGAGCACAGGGCAAAACTGACAAGGACAGGGAGCGGGACAAAGGGACGGAGGAGGAAAAAACAGCGATGGGCCGCAGCACAGAGGAAGAGAGAGAAAAAGAGCAAGAAGAGCAAGGGAAGAAGAATGACAGAAGGGTGTTGACAGGGACACGTACAAAGGGGGCTCGGGGGACACACACATCGGAAGGGTAGAAAGGAAAGGGAGGGATGGGGAGCAAGACAGCGTGATAGAGCGAGACGGAGGAAGTGGAGTGCAAGGACACAGAAAAGCAGAGGTACTGGGAAGAGGAAAGAACGTCAGGGAGAGAAAGGCAAGGGTGGGGAGCAGGAGAGAGAGAGGTAGAGAATGAAAAAACAGCCATGGTCAGAAGAATAGAAATGCAGAGAATAAAAAATTACTTCCAGGCAGCAGGACAGAGGGACAGAGCAAGAGGAAAAAAAAAAAAACAACAGGGAGAAGGATGGGTAACACACAGCAGGACACTGCGAGAGTGAGAGGACAGAATACACAGAGCAAGGCAGAGGAATGAAGCGAGGGAAAAAAAAAAAAAAAAACCACCCAGCAAACAGAAAGGGAACTGGACAGAACTAGGCAGCAGGGCAGAGAGACGGAGAAAGAAAAAACAGGGACAGAGGGATAGAGAGGCAAAGAGAGGGATGGGGACCAGGACGGTGGGATACAAACAGGGAGTAGGACGCGAGATCGCAGAGAGAGTGAGGTCCAGGGAAGCGGAAAGAATGACAGAGAGAAAAAGGAGGGAGGGACGGGGAGCAGGGCAGAGAAACGGAGAGAGAAAATAAGCGATGGGGAGCAGGGCAGAGCACTAGGAAGAGGAAAATAAGACAAGGGAGAAGACCCGAGGAGCTCAGAGAGAAAGAAAGGTCGAAAGAAAACGCCAGAGAGGTAGAGAAATCAAGAAAAACAGGGACGAGGAGCCTTGCAGAGACGGAGCAAGAAAGCGTAGGGCCGGTGAGCGCGAAAGAGGGAGAGAGAGATGGGGGCAGGGGGAGGAGATGAAGAAGAAAGGAGAGACAAAGACGGCAACAAAGCACACGACACAGAGACAAAGAAAGGGTCAGATCTAGACAAAGAGACCCAGAAGGGGTGGGGTGGTGGTGGGGTGCCGGGGAGGGAACCCCAAAACAAACCAGCAAGGAGCTAGAGGACAGAGAGACAGAAGAAGAGAAGAAAGGACAAGGAAGCAGGACAGAGGAGGAGAGAAAGGCAAAAAGGGAGAGCCGGCTGGACAGCGAGGTCTAGCAAGAAACAACCAGACAGGCAGCAGGACAGAGAAACAGAAAAACCGGGGCACAGGAACCAGGACAGAGGGACGGCGAGAGGAAACAAGGGCCAGGGAGCAGGACAGCGGTGGAGAAAGAAGCACTGCGGCAGCAGGGTAGAAAGAGAAGGAAGAAAGGCCAGAAGAAGGATGGGGAATGATAGAGAAGGGAAAGCGAAGGACAAGGAGCAGGACAGATTGTCAGAGAAAGGGAGTGGGACAAGGTGATACTGAGAGAGAAAAAGGGGACAGGGAGGCAGGATAAAGAGAAAGACAGGCAAAAATAAGAGACAGGGGAGCAGGACAGAGACGGAGGGGGAAAAGCCTCAGTGGGCAGCAGGAGAGAGAGGCGGAAAAGGGAAAAAACAGCACCGGGCTGAGGGACAGTGAGGGAGGAATTAAAAAAACAGACACAGGGAGCAGGACAAAATGACAGAGAGAGAAAAGGGACAGAGAGCAGGACAGCATGGGGGGGAGGGGGGGGGAAGTAACCGTGACGGGCAGTGGGAGAGACGTATGGAGAAAGAAAAAAATACCGAGGAAGAGAGAAAGGAAAGAAGGGACAGCTATCTGCACAGGGGGATAGAGAAATAAAGGATGGGAGAGGGAATGGTGCAGAGAGAGAAAGGCAGAAAAAACAGCAAGAGGAAGCAGGGCACCAGGACAGCAAGAAGAGAAAGGAAAGGGACAGGAATCTGGACAGAGACGGGAAAAAAGCAGCGGGGACACACGAAAAGAGACAGAAAGAGAAGGGCATAAAAGGACAGATCAGGACAGCTGCAGGATGGAGACGCAGAACAAAACCTGGGAAGGTCAACCAGGGTCGGGGGGGAGCAGGTCAGAAAGCTGGAGAAAGGAACAACACTGCTGTGGAGCAGCAGAGGGGGATGGAGAAAGAGACAGAGGGTGGGGGAGCAGGGCAGAGAAACGGGAGAAAGAAAACAAGCGATGGGGAGCAGGGCAGAGCACTAGGAAGAGGAAAATAAGATAAGGGAGAAGACCGAGGAGCTCAGAGAGAAAGAAAGGTCGAAAGAAAACGCCAGAGAGGTAGAGAAATCAAGAAAAACAGGGACGAGGAGCCTTGCAGAGACGGAGCAAGAAAGCGTAGGGCCGGTGAGCGAGAGATGGGGGCAGGGGGAGGAGATGAAGAAGAAAGGAGAGACAAAGATGGCAACGGAGCGCAGGACACACAGACAGAGAGAGAAAAAGGACAGCGAACAGGAAAAAAGGGACCGAGAAACAAAGAAAGGGTCAGATCTAGACAAAGAGACCAAGAAGGGGGCGGGGGTGCAGGAAAACCCCAAAACAAACCAGCAAGGGGCTAGAGAACAGAGAGAGAGAGAAAGACAAGAAAGGGCCATGAAGCAGGACAGAGAAGGAGAGAAAGGCAAAAAAGGGAGAGCCGGCTGAACAGGGACGTATAGCAAGAAACGACCGGACAGGCAGCAGGACAGAGAAATAGAGACAGGGAGCCAGCTAGAGAAATTCTGGAGGGAGAAAAAGAGGGAGAGGGAGCAGGACACAAACACAGACAGAAGGCGGGAGGTACAGGGAAAGGAAAAGAAAAAGAAAAAAAAAAAAAAATCACAGCGGCGTGGGAGAGAGAGGGATCCAGGGGACAGCTCGGGACGCAGAAGAGGGGCGACAGGGCCCCGAGGGCCTGGCACTCACCGCAGCTCTCGCTCTCGGCGCTGCCGGGAGACTCTGCCGCTTCAGACGCTTCTCTCCCCTGCTCTCCTCCCTTCCTCTTCCGTAACTCCGGTCGCTTGGCTGTCCTCTACCTAAGAGAAAACACGCATGTCTCGCAGCTCTGACGAGACGAGGTTCCCTAGGCACGTAACCTCGCTCGCGCGCTCCACAACCGTACCATGCTGCTGCTGGTGACACATACAGACCCTGCGGGGCACGCTGGCGGCCTGGCCTGCTGCGGGCTACCAAGAGGGAGCCTTCCTCACCCGCAGAGGCAGGCTCTCTCCTGCCTGCAGCGCCAGGCAGCTGCCAGCCTGGTGGCCTTCCATTTCTTCTTCAGCCTTCTCGGGACTCTCCAGCTTCAGCCACGCCAGCTCCTGTCCGCAGCCACTCAGCGCTCCGCCTCTCCCTTTTCGCCACCAGGAGAGCGAGGCCCGGCACACGCAGCCCACACAAGCCTGGAGCGGGCGCAGCCAACGGCATCCCCAGGGCAGGAACGGACAAACTCGTCCTCAGCGCGGCCCCTGCCACAGAGAAAGAAGCAGCGGCGACCGCGTTAAGGGAGACTGAGGCACGCTCGAGGGCCAGCGTGCCGCCCGCACCACGGGCCTTGGGGGAGGCCGGGGGCTCCGGGACAGGCTTCAGGGGACGTGCTGGAGCTGGCGGCGGCTGCGCGGGGCGAGCGGGGCCGGGGGAGCGCTGGCGAGCTGCGGGGGGTGCCCGCCTCCTTCCCCTCTTCCCTTCCATCACCTCCCGCCTCTGGCCCCGGGGCTGCCCGCACCCGGCTCGCCTCCAGCGCACCAGCAGCCCGCCGCAGCGGGCGGCTCGAAGCTTCCCGTCCCACCACCCTCGGGCAGCCACCACGCAGCCCCGCACCCGCCGGAGGGGAGCCCGCGCCTCACCGCTGGCCTCTCTACTCCCGCGCCGCCCCAGCACCCGCCACCCGGCCGCCGCCATGCCGCTCAGCCGCACCGCGCATGCGCCACGCGCCGACGGCGCGCCGGAGGGGCCAGTCCCTGCGCGGAGCGCCGGGCTGCAGTACCGCATTGCGGCCAGAGGGCGGCGACAGCGGGTAAGGCGCGGCGCCGCCGCCCGGCTCCGGCTGCGGCTGCGGCTCCGGCTCCGGGCAGCCCGCGCCGCCGCCACGGGGCGGCACCCCCGCACGGCTCCGGGCAGCGCCCTGCCGCGCGCCTCCCACTCCGGGCAGCCCCCGACTCGCGGCTCCGACACGGCGCTGCACCCCGGCCGCTCCTTGCCCCCGACACGGACCCCGCCCTCCCGGGGGCTTTTCCCCGGGACCCGCCGCTCCATCCACCCCTTCCCACACCCCGCGCTCACCTTCTCCCTCGCTGCAGCCGCAACCCGGCTACGGCTCCGCTCCTCCCTCGGCTCGCACCGGCCCCTCCACAGCCACCCGGGCCACGGCAGCACCGGGCCCTCCACCGGCAGAGGGAGGGGCCGTCGCCATGAGCCCCGCTGCCCGCACCTGGGGCTCCTCCGGCCCCGGCCCACGGCTTGGAGCCCACGATGCCGTCATTGGGCAAACACAAAGACTCTCTGAAGCCGTTTGGGCATTTCAGCAAGCAGGCAGGCGTTCTTTATTGCAGCGCCGGACACACGGGGCACGGCTCCTCTCAGCGCGCACAGCACCTGCGCCACTCGAGCGGCAGTACCGAACTTTGCTCACCGGGTGGCAGCAGCGAGCGCTTGACACGGCGCACCGCGCATTGGCGCCTCCCGAGCCGCAGTACCGCACTTTGCTCACCGGGTGGCAGCAGCGAGCCCTTGACACGGCGGACCGCGCATTGGCGCCACCCGAGCCGCAGTACCGCACTTTGCTCACCGGGTGGCAGCAGCGAGCCCCGCGGCACGCGCTCTCCAGGCGCGGCCGCACCGCTTTCCGGGGACCGGGCGCAGCGGGAAGGCTGCAGAAACACACGGAACCGGCCACAGAACTACCCTTCGTCCCGCGCAGCGGGGGCTGTGGCGGGACCAAGGACGACGCTTCGCCGCACATGCCCGAGAGCACTGCGGCTGCCCGCCAGCCGGGTCCCTGAAAACGACACCTCCCGGCATGCCCTGGCCAGCGCGACTCGGCCGCCCGGCAGCCCGAAGACTACACCTCCCGGCATGCCCCGGGGAGCAGCGCGGCCGACAGCGCGCCCCGCGCCCCAGCACTACAGTTCCCAGCACGCCGCGGGAGCTGCGGGCCTCGGCTTGCGGGGTCACCGTGCCCGAAACGGAGCCGGACCCCCGCCGCTCCTCGCCTCCCACACTGACCCCGCTCGGCAGATACCCCCGCCCGCCTCCCGGAGGCTTTCCCCGGGACCCGCCGCTCCATCGGCCGCCCCGCCCACCCCACGCTCACCTTCTCCTTCGCTGCAGCCGCAGCCCGGCCACGGCTCCGCTCCTCCCTCGGCTCGCACCGGCCCCTCCACGGCCACCCGGGCCACGGCAGCACCGGGCCCTCCACCGGCAGAGGGAGGGGCCGTCGCCGTCAGCCCCGCTGCCCGCACCCGGGGCTCCCCCGGCCCCGGCCCACGGCTGGAGCCCGGCAGGAACAGGGGGCCGCCGCCCCTGCCCCACAGCCCGTCCCCTCCTCCCCTGGCCTCTGGTGCAGCCCCTCGTCCCGTGCAAACCAAGCACAAACGCAGCCGCGAGGGCAAAAGGGACCGCAGGTCTTTATTCAGTCACGCACCCAGCCAGTCCCGGGAGCCGCTCTGCGCCGGGGCTCGGGCCCCCGACGCTCCCTCTGCCCCTCCGACACCTCGGCACTCCTTCCCGCAGCTGCGCCCGTTGCTCCAGCGGGGGAACAGTCAGTCAGTCGGCTCCCGGAGCGACGCGCTGCTCGGCAGAGGCTGCCAAAAATGAGGAGCAGGGTGCAGGCCACTACAAGAGAGGAGAAAAGTGACAGATGGCTGGACAGCGGCGGTGTAACGAGAAAGCACGAAGCAGGGAAAGGGACAGCGAGGACCCGGACTGAGACAGACGGGGAAAGACTAAAAAAAAAGCTACAAAAACAGGGCAGAGAGGGTGGAATGAGACAACATGGACGGGGAGCCGGGACCGCAAACGACGGAGGGAAGGGGCGAGAGCGGGTAGGACAGCACGAAACAAACCACATAGCTACACGCTACAGGGAAAAGAGGGAAGACTTAAGAAGTAGGGAGCGGGAGCTGAACAAAAGAGAGCCAGAGAGCAAAAAGCCCAAGAGCAATGTGTACAGAAAGAAAGGGGGGGATTCTAAAACAGGGTCATGAGGGAGACAGACACAAGTAAGAAGGACAAAGGACAAAAGCAACAGGCTGCGAGGTGGAGAGGGAAGAATCGATGAATAAGGACAGAGCGCTGGCCAGAGCGAGACCGAGAAAGGCAAAAGATGGCACGGGTGACAGGGCAGAGAGGGAGGAATTTAAAAACCAGGCACAGGGAGTCGGACAGAGGGAAAGGCAGAAATAAAAGGAGAAGAAGTGACGGGGCACGGGGCAGAGAGGGAGGAATGGATAAAGAGCAACAGGGGACCGGACAGAGCACAGTGGAGAATGGAAAAAAAGCAAAAAGCACGCTCCAGGGAAGACGGAGGGATTGAAGAACAGCGACCAGGAGCTGGACAGCGAGACACAGAGGAAGACCAAAAAACCAACGAAACAAAACCAGTGATGGGCTACAAGATGGGCTGGGGGAAACCAAAAACAGCGCCAGGGAGCTGGACACAGAGAGATGGAGACAGACAGACCAATAGCGTGGGGCTACAGGGGGCAGAGGGACGAATTAAACACTGAGGACGGGGAGCCACACAGAGAGAGATGGGGATCGCAGAGAACAGTGGTGGGTGCAGGAAGAAGAGGCAGGAGTTAATAAATGGGGACAGGGAGCCTCACAGGGAGGGACCGAGAAAGGCAAACACAGCAGCAGGGCATAGGGCAGAGAGGAAGAACTAAAAAACGGGGGCAGTGAGACACACGTAGAGAGATGGAGAAAAGAAAAAAGCAATGGGTGATGTGGCAGAGAGGGAGGACTTAAAAAACAGGCACGGCAAGCAAGAAAGACTGAAGGGGGGGGTGGGGGGCAGGGCTGAATCCAACAGGCAACAGGACGGAGAGGGAGGACTTAGAAGTGAGGGACGAGGAGCTGGGAAGACAGAGAGGTGGAGAAAGAAACAGAGTCACAACACGCTACAGTGCCAAGAAGGAAGAAGCTGAACAACAGGGACAGGGAGCCAGACAAAGAGAGCTAGAGAAAGAAAAAATACCGACGGGCTACAGGACAGAGAGGGAGGAATGAAACAATAGGGATCTGGAGCCGGGCAGTCAGAGCGGGAGGAAGAAAAAATAGCCAGGGGCAGTAAGGCAGAGAGAGAAGGCGGCAAAAACAGGGATCTGGACCAGAGAGATGACAAAAGACAAGGCTATAGGGAGGAGAGGGAGCAATGCAAAGACAGGGACGAGGCGCCAGATGCGGAGCAAGGCATACGGGAAGTACAGCGACAGCTAGAGAGCAGAGAGGGAGGAATTAAAACACAGGGATAGGGAGCCGGGGAGGGAGCTGGAAAAAGGGGCGGGGGAGGGGAGACGAGGAGGAATTAAAAAATTGGGATCCAGAGCCCGAGAAAGAAGTAAAATTGCCACAGGCTAAAGGGCCCAGAAGGAAGAAATTGAAACCCAGGGAGCAGAAGCCAGCCAGAGAGAGACGCAGAAAGGAAAAACCACGGTGGGCTCCCAGACGGAGAGGGAGGAATTTCAAAAAGGAAGGCAGCGGGAGCCATGCAGAGAGAGACAGAAAAAGGGAAGATAGCAACGGGCCACAGGGCAGCGAGGGAAGAATTGAAAAGCAGGGACAGGAAGCCAGACAGAGCGCAATGGAGAAAGAAATGGCCGGGGGGGAAACACACCACCAACCACCTGCGACAGGCTACAGGGCTAGCCCAAGCTGGCCAGTGGAAATACTCTGTACCACAGACGTCACGCGCAGCTTAGGAATGGGGGCTGGCTGCGGGGCAGGCATCGGCTGTTCTCGTTTCCGCGAGTTGGAACCCGCTCTCGTCCGGGAGGTCAAACTATTTTGGAATTTAGCGAAACTTGCGATTTCCGGGTTCCGCAATCGCTGCTCGGGGACTGCCTGTGCACCGGTCATCGGGTGGTGAGAGAAACTGTACTGCGTATAGTTTGGTTCGCATGTGCGTTGTTGCCATTATTGTTATTATCATCGTTATTAGCATTACCAGCAGTATTTCCTTTGTTGCCTTACTAAACTGTCTTTATCTCAAGCGACAAGTTTTACCTTTGGTCCATGTCTCCTCCGCGTCCCGCTGGGGAGGGAACGGGGCGGGGGTGGGGGCTGTGAGCGAGCGGCTCGCTAGTGCTTAGTTGCCGGCTGCCGGGTTAAACCACGACAGACAGAGAGGGAGGGATTAAAAAAAACAGGACTGGGAGCAATCTACAGAGAGACGTCCGGGAACGAAAGTGTAAACAGCACCGCGTACGTGGCAGAGAGGGAGGAACTCAACAAAAATAATAAGTAAAGACAGGGAGCCGGACAGAGGGACACAGAGACAGAGAAAACAGCAACGGGCTACAAGACAGAGAGGGAGGGATTAAAAAATCCTGGCAGGGAGCCGGACCGGGAGAGACGGCAAAAGAAACGAAATCGCACCGTGGCACAGGGCCGAGGAGGACAAAATTGAAAGACAGGGCCTGGGAACTGGAAAGAGAGAGCCAGAGAATGAAAGAACTCCTGACGGGCTCTAGGGCAGAGACAGGAGGAGTGAAAAAACAGGGGCGGGGAGACAGAGAGAGAGAAATAAGAGGGGGGGAAAGCAACAGGCCACAGGCTCCAGAGGGAGGAAGTGCGAAAGAGGGGCTGGGAGCCGCACAGGGAGAGGGTGGAGAAACAGACCTGCAGAAGTGACAGGCTACGGGGCAGAGAGGGAGGAACTTAAAAAAATCAGGACCTTGAGCCAGACCGAGAGAGACGGAGAAAATAAAAATGGCGACGGGTAACAGGGCAGAGGGGGAGGACCTAAAAGATGGGGACAGGGAGCTGGTCAGACAGAGATGGAGAAAGCAGGTACACGGGACAAGGGAGGGGGTTGGGGGAGGCAGGGAGAAAAAAATAGAACAAAAATCACAGCAGTGTGGGAAAGAGAGGGATCCAGGGGAAAGCCTGGATGCAGAAGAGGGGCGACGGGGCCCCGAGGGCCCGGCACTCACCGCAGCTCTCGCTCTCGGCGCTGCCGGGAGACTCTGCCGCTTCAGACGCTTCTCTCTCCTGCTCTCCTGCACTCCTCTTCCGTACCTCCGGTCGCTTGGCTGTCCCCCACCTAAGAGAAAACGTCCATGTCTCGCAGCTCTTACGAGACGAGGCTCCCTAGGCACGTAGCCTCGCTTGCTCGCGCACTACGCGCAGGAACAGGACAGAGGGAAAGAGAGAGAGAGACAGAGAGAGAATGACGAGCGGGCAGCAGAACTGACGGATCGAGAGAGAAACTGAATCAGGGGAATAAAGAACGCTGGAGGGAGACACAAGTAGAGGGAACAAGCCAGATGGACGGGGGCAGGAGACACACAGATCAGGCCAAAGAGGTGGAGAAAGTAAAATCAGTGATGGGCTAGAAAAAAGGCCAAGGAGCAGGACAGAGGAGAATAACGGGACAGCAAGCTGGACACGGGCATATGGCGAGAAACAAAGGGACAGGCAGCAGTAGGGAGATACACAGACAAAGAGTTACGGGGAGGATGGAGGACAGAGAGAAGAAGAGAAAAGGGACAGGGAGGGGGCACAGATGGAGAAAGAAACACTGCCCAGAGAGAGAGGAAGAAAGCGACAGGACAGAGGCAGAGAGGTAGAGAAAGGAAGAAAAAAGTAGCGACGAGTAGGAGGCCAGAGGGACAAGGAAAAGACAGGAGGAAGGACAGAGTGACAGAGAAAACAGGTGAGGGACAGGACGCCAGAAGGAAAGGTACTGTGAAAGAGAGAGCACGACAGGGAGCAGGACGCTGGGACAGACAGCAAACGAGAGCAACAGAGAGAACGGCAGCGAGGCGGAGCACGAGAGAAAACAGGGACTGAGAGCAAGACCGAGGGGTGAAGCAATAAATAATGGGGCTGGGGAGCAGGACAGCAGAAAAGAGACACAGAGAAGGGGGACACATAACACAACTCCAAATTGAGAAGGAGAAGAAGAGCACAGAGGGTCACAGACAAAAAGAGAGGGACGGCAGAAAGAGAAGAACAAGACGAGGGAGAAGGACTGAGGAGCAGAGAGAAAAAGGGTACAGGGAAAAGGACAGAGATGCAGAAAACAAGGAAAGACTGGAGCCAGAGCACAGGGCAAAACTGACAAGGACAGGGAGCGGGACAAAGGGACGGAGGAGGAAAAAACAGCGATGGGCCGCAGCACAGAGGAAGAGAGAGAAAAAGAGCAAGAAGAGCAAGGGAAGAAGAATGACAGAAGGGTGTTGACAGGGACACGTACAAAGGGGGCTCGGGGGACACACACATCGGAAGGGTAGAAAGGAAAGGGAGGGATGGGGAGCAAGACAGCGTGATAGAGCGAGACGGAGGAAGTGGAGTGCAAGGACACAGAAAAGCAGAGGTACTGGGAAGAGGAAAGAACGTCAGGGAGAGAAAGGCAAGGGTGGGGAGCAGGAGAGAGAGAGGTAGAGAATGAAAAAACAGCCATGGTCAGAAGAATAGAAATGCAGAGAATAAAAAATTACTTCCAGGCAGCAGGACAGAGGGACAGAGCAAGAGGAAAAAAAAAAAAACAACAGGGAGAAGGATGGGTAACACACAGCAGGACACTGCGAGAGTGAGAGGACAGAATACACAGAGCAAGGCAGAGGAATGAAGCGAGGGAAAAAAAAAAAAAAAAACCACCCAGCAAACAGAAAGGGAACTGGACAGAACTAGGCAGCAGGGCAGAGAGACGGAGAAAGAAAAAACAGGGACAGAGGGATAGAGAGGCAAAGAGAGGGATGGGGACCAGGACGGTGGGATACAAACAGGGAGTAGGACGCGAGATCGCAGAGAGAGTGAGGTCCAGGGAAGCGGAAAGAATGACAGAGAGAAAAAGGAGGGAGGGACGGGGAGCAGGGCAGAGAAACGGAGAGAGAAAATAAGCGATGGGGAGCAGGGCAGAGCACTAGGAAGAGGAAAATAAGACAAGGGAGAAGACCCGAGGAGCTCAGAGAGAAAGAAAGGTCGAAAGAAAACGCCAGAGAGGTAGAGAAATCAAGAAAAACAGGGACGAGGAGCCTTGCAGAGACGGAGCAAGAAAGCGTAGGGCCGGTGAGCGCGAAAGAGGGAGAGAGAGATGGGGGCAGGGGGAGGAGATGAAGAAGAAAGGAGAGACAAAGACGGCAACAAAGCACACGACACAGAGACAAAGAAAGGGTCAGATCTAGACAAAGAGACCCAGAAGGGGTGGGGTGGTGGTGGGGTGCCGGGGAGGGAACCCCAAAACAAACCAGCAAGGAGCTAGAGGACAGAGAGACAGAAGAAGAGAAGAAAGGACAAGGAAGCAGGACAGAGGAGGAGAGAAAGGCAAAAAGGGAGAGCCGGCTGGACAGCGAGGTCTAGCAAGAAACAACCAGACAGGCAGCAGGACAGAGAAACAGAAAAACCGGGGCACAGGAACCAGGACAGAGGGACGGCGAGAGGAAACAAGGGCCAGGGAGCAGGACAGCGGTGGAGAAAGAAGCACTGCGGCAGCAGGGTAGAAAGAGAAGGAAGAAAGGCCAGAAGAAGGATGGGGAATGATAGAGAAGGGAAAGCGAAGGACAAGGAGCAGGACAGATTGTCAGAGAAAGGGAGTGGGACAAGGTGATACTGAGAGAGAAAAAGGGGACAGGGAGGCAGGATAAAGAGAAAGACAGGCAAAAATAAGAGACAGGGGAGCAGGACAGAGACGGAGGGGGAAAAGCCTCAGTGGGCAGCAGGAGAGAGAGGCGGAAAAGGGAAAAAACAGCACCGGGCTGAGGGACAGTGAGGGAGGAATTAAAAAAACAGACACAGGGAGCAGGACAAAATGACAGAGAGAGAAAAGGGACAGAGAGCAGGACAGCATGGGGGGGAGGGGGGGGGAAGTAACCGTGACGGGCAGTGGGAGAGACGTATGGAGAAAGAAAAAAATACCGAGGAAGAGAGAAAGGAAAGAAGGGACAGCTATCTGCACAGGGGGATAGAGAAATAAAGGATGGGAGAGGGAATGGTGCAGAGAGAGAAAGGCAGAAAAAACAGCAAGAGGAAGCAGGGCACCAGGACAGCAAGAAGAGAAAGGAAAGGGACAGGAATCTGGACAGAGACGGGAAAAAAGCAGCGGGGACACACGAAAAGAGACAGAAAGAGAAGGGCATAAAAGGACAGATCAGGACAGCTGCAGGATGGAGACGCAGAACAAAACCTGGGAAGGTCAACCAGGGTCGGGGGGGAGCAGGTCAGAAAGCTGGAGAAAGGAACAACACTGCTGTGGAGCAGCAGAGGGGGATGGAGAAAGAGACAGAGGGTGGGGGAGCAGGGCAGAGAAACGGGAGAAAGAAAACAAGCGATGGGGAGCAGGGCAGAGCACTAGGAAGAGGAAAATAAGATAAGGGAGAAGACCGAGGAGCTCAGAGAGAAAGAAAGGTCGAAAGAAAACGCCAGAGAGGTAGAGAAATCAAGAAAAACAGGGACGAGGAGCCTTGCAGAGACGGAGCAAGAAAGCGTAGGGCCGGTGAGCGAGAGATGGGGGCAGGGGGAGGAGATGAAGAAGAAAGGAGAGACAAAGATGGCAACGGAGCGCAGGACACACAGACAGAGAGAGAAAAAGGACAGCGAACAGGAAAAAAGGGACCGAGAAACAAAGAAAGGGTCAGATCTAGACAAAGAGACCAAGAAGGGGGCGGGGGTGCAGGAAAACCCCAAAACAAACCAGCAAGGGGCTAGAGAACAGAGAGAGAGAGAAAGACAAGAAAGGGCCATGAAGCAGGACAGAGAAGGAGAGAAAGGCAAAAAAGGGAGAGCCGGCTGAACAGGGACGTATAGCAAGAAACGACCGGACAGGCAGCAGGACAGAGAAATAGAGACAGGGAGCCAGCTAGAGAAATTCTGGAGGGAGAAAAAGAGGGAGAGGGAGCAGGACACAAACACAGACAGAAGGCGGGAGGTACAGGGAAAGGAAAAGAAAAAGAAAAAAAAAAAAAAATCACAGCGGCGTGGGAGAGAGAGGGATCCAGGGGACAGCTCGGGACGCAGAAGAGGGGCGACAGGGCCCCGAGGGCCTGGCACTCACCGCAGCTCTCGCTCTCGGCGCTGCCGGGAGACTCTGCCGCTTCAGACGCTTCTCTCCCCTGCTCTCCTCCCTTCCTCTTCCGTAACTCCGGTCGCTTGGCTGTCCTCTACCTAAGAGAAAACACGCATGTCTCGCAGCTCTGACGAGACGAGGTTCCCTAGGCACGTAACCTCGCTCGCGCGCTCCACAACCGTACCATGCTGCTGCTGGTGACACATACAGACCCTGCGGGGCACGCTGGCGGCCTGGCCTGCTGCGGGCTACCAAGAGGGAGCCTTCCTCACCCGCAGAGGCAGGCTCTCTCCTGCCTGCAGCGCCAGGCAGCTGCCAGCCTGGTGGCCTTCCATTTCTTCTTCAGCCTTCTCGGGACTCTCCAGCTTCAGCCACGCCAGCTCCTGTCCGCAGCCACTCAGCGCTCCGCCTCTCCCTTTTCGCCACCAGGAGAGCGAGGCCCGGCACACGCAGCCCACACAAGCCTGGAGCGGGCGCAGCCAACGGCATCCCCAGGGCAGGAACGGACAAACTCGTCCTCAGCGCGGCCCCTGCCACAGAGAAAGAAGCAGCGGCGACCGCGTTAAGGGAGACTGAGGCACGCTCGAGGGCCAGCGTGCCGCCCGCACCACGGGCCTTGGGGGAGGCCGGGGGCTCCGGGACAGGCTTCAGGGGACGTGCTGGAGCTGGCGGCGGCTGCGCGGGGCGAGCGGGGCCGGGGGAGCGCTGGCGAGCTGCGGGGGGTGCCCGCCTCCTTCCCCTCTTCCCTTCCATCACCTCCCGCCTCTGGCCCCGGGGCTGCCCGCACCCGGCTCGCCTCCAGCGCACCAGCAGCCCGCCGCAGCGGGCGGCTCGAAGCTTCCCGTCCCACCACCCTCGGGCAGCCACCACGCAGCCCCGCACCCGCCGGAGGGGAGCCCGCGCCTCACCGCTGGCCTCTCTACTCCCGCGCCGCCCCAGCACCCGCCACCCGGCCGCCGCCATGCCGCTCAGCCGCACCGCGCATGCGCCACGCGCCGACGGCGCGCCGGAGGGGCCAGTCCCTGCGCGGAGCGCCGGGCTGCAGTACCGCATTGCGGCCAGAGGGCGGCGACAGCGGGTAAGGCGCGGCGCCGCCGCCCGGCTCCGGCTGCGGCTGCGGCTCCGGCTCCGGGCAGCCCGCGCCGCCGCCACGGGGCGGCACCCCCGCACGGCTCCGGGCAGCGCCCTGCCGCGCGCCTCCCACTCCGGGCAGCCCCCGACTCGCGGCTCCGACACGGCGCTGCACCCCGGCCGCTCCTTGCCCCCGACACGGACCCCGCCCTCCCGGGGGCTTTTCCCCGGGACCCGCCGCTCCATCCACCCCTTCCCACACCCCGCGCTCACCTTCTCCCTCGCTGCAGCCGCAACCCGGCTACGGCTCCGCTCCTCCCTCGGCTCGCACCGGCCCCTCCACAGCCACCCGGGCCACGGCAGCACCGGGCCCTCCACCGGCAGAGGGAGGGGCCGTCGCCATGAGCCCCGCTGCCCGCACCTGGGGCTCCTCCGGCCCCGGCCCACGGCTTGGAGCCCACGATGCCGTCATTGGGCAAACACAAAGACTCTCTGAAGCCGTTTGGGCATTTCAGCAAGCAGGCAGGCGTTCTTTATTGCAGCGCCGGACACACGGGGCACGGCTCCTCTCAGCGCGCACAGCACCTGCGCCACTCGAGCGGCAGTACCGAACTTTGCTCACCGGGTGGCAGCAGCGAGCGCTTGACACGGCGCACCGCGCATTGGCGCCTCCCGAGCCGCAGTACCGCACTTTGCTCACCGGGTGGCAGCAGCGAGCCCTTGACACGGCGGACCGCGCATTGGCGCCACCCGAGCCGCAGTACCGCACTTTGCTCACCGGGTGGCAGCAGCGAGCCCCGCGGCACGCGCTCTCCAGGCGCGGCCGCACCGCTTTCCGGGGACCGGGCGCAGCGGGAAGGCTGCAGAAACACACGGAACCGGCCACAGAACTACCCTTCGTCCCGCGCAGCGGGGGCTGTGGCGGGACCAAGGACGACGCTTCGCCGCACATGCCCGAGAGCACTGCGGCTGCCCGCCAGCCGGGTCCCTGAAAACGACACCTCCCGGCATGCCCTGGCCAGCGCGACTCGGCCGCCCGGCAGCCCGAAGACTACACCTCCCGGCATGCCCCGGGGAGCAGCGCGGCCGACAGCGCGCCCCGCGCCCCAGCACTACAGTTCCCAGCACGCCGCGGGAGCTGCGGGCCTCGGCTTGCGGGGTCACCGTGCCCGAAACGGAGCCGGACCCCCGCCGCTCCTCGCCTCCCACACTGACCCCGCTCGGCAGATACCCCCGCCCGCCTCCCGGAGGCTTTCCCCGGGACCCGCCGCTCCATCGGCCGCCCCGCCCACCCCACGCTCACCTTCTCCTTCGCTGCAGCCGCAGCCCGGCCACGGCTCCGCTCCTCCCTCGGCTCGCACCGGCCCCTCCACGGCCACCCGGGCCACGGCAGCACCGGGCCCTCCACCGGCAGAGGGAGGGGCCGTCGCCGTCAGCCCCGCTGCCCGCACCCGGGGCTCCCCCGGCCCCGGCCCACGGCTGGAGCCCGGCAGGAACAGGGGGCCGCCGCCCCTGCCCCACAGCCCGTCCCCTCCTCCCCTGGCCTCTGGTGCAGCCCCTCGTCCCGTGCAAACCAAGCACAAACGCAGCCGCGAGGGCAAAAGGGACCGCAGGTCTTTATTCAGTCACGCACCCAGCCAGTCCCGGGAGCCGCTCTGCGCCGGGGCTCGGGCCCCCGACGCTCCCTCTGCCCCTCCGACACCTCGGCACTCCTTCCCGCAGCTGCGCCCGTTGCTCCAGCGGGGGAACAGTCAGTCAGTCGGCTCCCGGAGCGACGCGCTGCTCGGCAGAGGCTGCCAAAAATGAGGAGCAGGGTGCAGGCCACTACAAGAGAGGAGAAAAGTGACAGATGGCTGGACAGCGGCGGTGTAACGAGAAAGCACGAAGCAGGGAAAGGGACAGCGAGGACCCGGACTGAGACAGACGGGGAAAGACTAAAAAAAAAGCTACAAAAACAGGGCAGAGAGGGTGGAATGAGACAACATGGACGGGGAGCCGGGACCGCAAACGACGGAGGGAAGGGGCGAGAGCGGGTAGGACAGCACGAAACAAACCACATAGCTACACGCTACAGGGAAAAGAGGGAAGACTTAAGAAGTAGGGAGCGGGAGCTGAACAAAAGAGAGCCAGAGAGCAAAAAGCCCAAGAGCAATGTGTACAGAAAGAAAGGGGGGGATTCTAAAACAGGGTCATGAGGGAGACAGACACAAGTAAGAAGGACAAAGGACAAAAGCAACAGGCTGCGAGGTGGAGAGGGAAGAATCGATGAATAAGGACAGAGCGCTGGCCAGAGCGAGACCGAGAAAGGCAAAAGATGGCACGGGTGACAGGGCAGAGAGGGAGGAATTTAAAAACCAGGCACAGGGAGTCGGACAGAGGGAAAGGCAGAAATAAAAGGAGAAGAAGTGACGGGGCACGGGGCAGAGAGGGAGGAATGGATAAAGAGCAACAGGGGACCGGACAGAGCACAGTGGAGAATGGAAAAAAAGCAAAAAGCACGCTCCAGGGAAGACGGAGGGATTGAAGAACAGCGACCAGGAGCTGGACAGCGAGACACAGAGGAAGACCAAAAAACCAACGAAACAAAACCAGTGATGGGCTACAAGATGGGCTGGGGGAAACCAAAAACAGCGCCAGGGAGCTGGACACAGAGAGATGGA